>NC_068937.1:118819520-118975006 GCF_016801865.2 Culex pipiens pallens
GTCTCACTGGTGTGCGTGTGACGTGCGCTGCTGCGAGTGGTGTGTCGGTCGGGTGTTTGAATCCGTTTTTTCTCCGGTAAAAATCAACTTTTTCCGTGCCGTGGTCATTTCCGGGGGTGCGTCGGAGCGATCCGGGTTTGGGAAGTTTTCCGGGGAAAGTGAAGTGACCGGTCAGACATTTATGAATAACATACAAACTGTTTGGTAATAGGTTTCGCGAATCACCCCTCGGCCTGGCAGTGCACCCGCGAGCTGTCAAAAGGGCTTTGGTTGTAGTTGTGCGGTGGAGATTGGCACTTTGTTGAGTTACCCCTCGGCGCGGTGCTTAGGACAGCTCTCGGTGGTTGGGCACGGAGTTGATTCGGTGGTTTTATTGGTGGAATCCACCGCAGTGGAAAAATAATAATAAATAAATTAAGCAGATTGGAACGCTGAGCGAGGGTTGAGTGAGTGAACTTCTAGAACATCGGTAATCCAGACTTGACCAGTGCAGAGGAGGAGTGTAAGTGTTTGTGTTTTTGTGTCGTTTGTGTGCTATGGCCAGATCGATCGACGACGAGGTAAGTTTTTGAAATCCCTTTTTCAAGCTTCTATAAATCTCCAACTCCTAAAAGTCCCAAAACTCATCGAGATCGGAAATTTCCATTGGTTTGACCAGCAATAGTTCCATAGAATGCAACTCAGATGACCAATGTAAAGGAATTTCCCCCTGCCTAAACTTCTTATCAACTTTGAATGACTCATTTAGAACACAAACTCATCGAGAAAAGCTTAGTCCGCACTCGGAGAGAAAGGTCGACAAGTGGTTGGGCCCAGAACTCCACGGTGACAAATTAAATTCCCATCAACAATAAACAAAAACCGTTTCATAATCGCCAAACAGCTAACGCCCCATTCAGCGATTTGGTGTCAGAGTGGTGTGGATATAAATATACACACCTCTAGAGCTGCTGCCAGATGTGCCACTGTGTGTGTCACTGTAGTGTGCATACACAGTCAGGTTAGGCTAGGGTAGGGACAGTTTGTTTGAGACTAAAGTGGTATTGTATGAAGGGGGTTAGACAAGCATACAGGTTGTTGAGGAATAATGCTAATTGGAGAATTTTGTGGAGAAGACATTTTCCTATAAGAATTTGTATAATGTTTGGTGATATAATTGTTCCAAAGGCTACAGTTAAACAACGCTGGCTAGACAACTGTAAGTTTATTAGATTCGCAAACTCTTTTGTACGGGATTGTCGTTCAACGCGAAAATGATACAATATGACAGAATTTGCTCATTTACGAGGTGAAAAGTATAAAGTTCAATGAAAGACGCTGCTACCCTAAAGTAACTTAGCAGGGCGGTTAGTGTTAGTCTACGATACTACAGTTTACTTAGTGTTAACTACGGCAATGTTGCACGTTTACTTCCACAGAATTTCTTTTTTATCCTCGTCATCGATTTATCGATCACTCTGCGTTTTGCTTTTTCAACGCTCAAGAGTGCATTTTCGTGTTTCGATGCAAAACAACTTCATCTTCACAACCTAAACAACGGAACATCGTTGTGGTGTGGTGCTTGTGCAACCCAGAACTGTCACTGTCTAATTAATTTTAATTACCCCATTTCGTGTCGATTAGCCCGATGATGGCGGCAGAGTGCACGCTATTAGTGTGTGCCGCACTTTATGTGGCTTAAATTAGCTTGGTTGTTTACATTTGCGATGAATGGATTTTTTTTTTATAAATTTAGTAACAACTGTTTTTTTCATATAGGGTTCTCCAGGCCCGCTGACAAACACTATGATTTAACTCGAAAATGAATAAATCCTCGACTGAGTGTCTTCACAGTCCTGGTGGTTTTGTGATGTAAATAAAGATCTGTCACAGACCCTGTGAAATATGTTGGCTTGACATCGGGCCGTCAGGCAAAAAACAGCTATAAATTGCAAGATTAAAAATCTTTTGAGAGAACGAGGGAGCTGTATTTTGATGCAAACAAACCAAGTTATTTGAAAATGTTGATATATCTTCGACTGAAAGGACTTTTAAATTCTGTAAAGAAATGCATTTAATTGGGTACTAAAGCCCTATGTCAATTTTTATGTACAACGGTAAAAACACGATTAAAAACCATTTCTAATGACTTTTTTTTATTTTAATGTAAAAAAATATTGACAAGACAACATTTTTTCGATTGATAAACTATACTCCCCTTGGAACGAGCTGTCAAGTAGGACCTTTTCTGTCAAGAAGGACCATGAAGCTAATTTTTTTAAATTCATTTAAAAATCCATTTTAAATCCTTTGTGGTCGTTCAAAAGTTCATTGTACTCAGAAAAATAAGCTTTATCGCTGTAAACAATAATATCAGCAATCTAAGCTTCATTTTAGGACCCAATTAATAAGACATTTTAAACCTAGTTATTTTATAGGTAATTTTTGCTAACAAATCAAGGCAAGCTTATATGCAAATCAGCCATTTTTCTGAACACTTCGCTTTACTGCGGCTGTTCCTTCCAATCTTCCACCAGAGGTTATTTTACGCCGATGCTTACTAATGTTCAAACCACTTCCCAAGAACCCATGCATATGAAGTTGGTATACACATAAATGTGCTACTTTTCAGTGGGCAATTTTGTATGTATTCATTGACCATAAGGATTTAGGTAATACTCAATTATCTCCGAACAAAAAGTTTTTCAAAATCCATAAAAAAGTTACGTCCATCCCAAAACATTTTCCACATTTTTTATTGCGAAATTAGTTGTAAAGAGAGCGACGGAGCGCCAAGGGGAAACAATCTTCGAATAATAATTTAAATGTGCAGAACGCGCACACAATCAACCAAAAAAAAAACCTTAGCCTCAAAAGTAGGTCCACTGTATGCGTGAACGGAGCGTTTACCGGTGGTAAATATTGGACACCAAGTGTTTTCGGAGTGTAAAAAGGTGCGGAATCTTTCGCGAGAGATATTTTTGCTGCTTGGTGACGTTTGTCAATCGTCATTCGAGTGAAGATCGTATTGGCACTTTCTCTATATCCATTACCAAGAAATGTCACCTTATTTAGTAAAAAATATAACATATATCGGGTGAGTTTTCAAAAAGCCGTAAGAGCCATCGTGACCTCTGACACTTAGATAATATTATGTTTATAAATTGATTGGTCTTCGGGTAGAAAAAAAAAACAAAATCTATCCACTTAAACGACCCACAGGTCTTTTGTGGTCTCTTTTGCAAGTTTCTGCCAGAACGTAAGCGTCCGAAGGCTTGAAGCCTCAAAAATACCTTTAAAAATCGAAAAGGTATACCTAAAAGTAGCTTAAACTTGAAAACGGTACATTTAATCAAAAAAATGTAAAGTACTTTTCGATTGCAAATTCGATTTTGCCTTAAAAATATTTTTTAGTAATTTGTTTGCCCAGATTTTCGGTATTTGTCCATAAACACGATTTTTTCTAACATTCATATCTCCCAAACAAAATTTTACACCATCACGCACTATGGCTCAGAAAATGTATTTTTAATCGCCTAAAACATTTAAAAAATCAACAATTAATAAATACGTATTTTGGGAATTTAACTTTTAGTTTAGGATTTTTTCACGTGTACATATTTTTTCTGAACAGTCCTAATCCTAATCAACAACTTTGCCGAAGATTCTAAATCGATCAGAAAATCCCTTCTCAAGATACATAATTTCATACATTTAGATACCCACTTTGTGACCAGCCCTGAAAAATGTATGGTGCCATGTACGGAAATTACTTATTTTGACATAGGAAACGCATGGACAAAGTTTCATAAAAAAAAAAGCGAAGTCTTAGAGAACGGCTCAGGTGTCGAACTAAAAGATATATAAAACTACAAATAATATAATCTTTCTTAAACATATATTTTTAAACGTCATTCAACGTGACAGCTCTTTGTTTATACCACTACACACAAATGAGAAATTAATAAACATGGAAATCCCAAAACCATTTTTCCAAAGAATTTGTCGAAGTATTTACAGTTTACCCTGCATATTAATCACAATTTTCTCAGAGAGAAATGTCATGCAAATTAAGCAGGTCGCTCTCTTCGCGGCAAAAAATGGGGAATCTTGCTACATCCCAACTGGTTTATTGTTCCAAAAATATATTATAAATTATTTTTTCTGATGTGTCATCAACGACGGCACCAGTTGCCTGGCACGGCAAATTATCACACACACACAAGTGTTTTACGATTATTGTCACAGCCATTACAACCTCGCGAATGTGTGCTGTCATAAAATTAATCCTTCTACAAGTACTCGAAAACCGAAGATTCTACGACTCAAAACTTCAGCGGAGAAGACTTGTCTCGAGTCAAGGGCGCAAGAAGAAGTCACAGCTAGAGCCGCCGACCAGCCGAGCTAGAGGGCAAGCAAAGACATCTTCAAGCAACAGCAACAAAAAAAAAAACGAGTTCCAGCAGAACCGGTTGACCGCTTGGCAACACTGCGCGAGAAGGCAAATGAGACACAGTAGAAGACTGAACAAAAAACAACCGGTGTCATGGTCCCTCCGAAGGTAAAGGATTTGCTCGGGGAGGGGAGATTTTCGAGACGATGATTGGCTCTGAATTTTTGATTTGATTTTGCTTAAGAATACACCGACACAAAATTGCAACTTGTGGTGAAATCCAACGTGAAACACTTGAATTCTAAGTATACATTTTTTACAGTGTGCTAAGATGTCAAAGGCTTTCTCCATTCGCCGCTAGGGCGCGTCATGTTTCAAACTGAGTCGCCACCCTTGTCCTACGTTTTTTTGACGGTCATCACATTCTTCAATCCGAAACATCGACAGCCTTATCTTGTCGAAACTGAATCTAGGTCAACAAGCAACCGGCAACAAGTGGGGACTACCCAACACCGGCTTCTACCAAGTCGCTAGCATCGTGACTCCCCGCTTATCATGCGTCTAAATTGAGAATAATTTGCGCGTGATGATTGCGTCGATCAATCAACCTACTGAAACCTCACTAGCGCCATCTTTGAGCTACTAGTCGCACGCTTACGCCACTCGTCCAAAGATGGCGCCATCGTTCGGGCATTTTCAACGATGCGGAAGAACCTTCCGCTCGGTTCCGGATCGCAAATTTAACCAGCCGGCGATCGATTTCACTTGACCTCACGTCGATCACCGGCTCACCGTTTGTTTACGTTGGCATCATCGGCCAAGTATGATAGAAAGGAAAAGCTTGCTGTACAACAACCACAACTCGACGCTGTTCGCCGCAGAGAAGCCGCAGCCAAAACAAAACAACGAGCCGGCGGCACCGACTTCTCGACGGCCCCCAGACGCGGGATCTGGATTTTTCCGGATTTTCTGGCCTTTCCTTTGCGCGGCAATTACGTGCGGCGAGCGTAGCGCATTCTTCAGGCCACCACCACACAGCTGATTGTCGGAGTCGACTGTTTTGGTTCGATTTTGGGGCAAGGCCACGACGGAGGTCAATGACGAGCTTTATGTTTTTTTTTTTTGGCAAATTTGGACGATTGGAATCGGTTTGTACGCAGCGATTACCATGGCGTTATCTTTTTGGTAATGTCCGCGATAAGGTTATGACAAGATCTGCCTTATCACTGAACGATAGTTACGGAGAAACCTTGGAAACCCTCTAATGAACTGTGACAAATACGCTGTAATAATTACCTAGTATTCGAACGTGACAACCACAGTATCAAGACATATTAGAATCACAGACAAAATGAATCAACATAACAAAAATGGAGGAATTTGTATGACCCAATGTCACCCTTGATGACGGTACGTTAGGATATTTACACTTATTTTTACAATTATTACTATAAATTGTTACCAATAATTTGACTTGTTCTATAACACAGATTTTTGGCGCCATCTATCTCAAGGTAATCTTGGATATATGCTTTGTTTGCAGAACTGTCATATCTATTCTGAACCTTAAACTGTCTAACCTTTCATTCTGTGGCGCTACCTTGTGGCCTCTAGCAGTAGCTTCAAGCGCACGTCCAAGGCAAACTCTATAGAGAATTTGCAGCAAAGCTAAAAGACGCGTGTCGCCACCTATGAACAAATAGCGTAAACCTATGATTTTTAGAAAAAAATGTGTTTTTTCCTTCCTAATCAACATTTTTATAAAACTTATGCCGGATTCGGATGAGAAAAATTATTTCCAACAATTTGGTGTATAACTTTCCAATATTTGTTTGATTTTTCTATGAGAAAACTGTAGATTTAGAAAAAGATAGTAATTTGGACTATTTGGCAAGAAAGTCTGTCAAAAATCAATACAAATTGTTGAATATACGTTAACACATCTGTTATCAACTATATAACTGTTTATTTCATTGATATATACGGGGAAACTCATTTTTTCGTGTTCCAAAACATGTTTTTTAAAGAAAAAGGTCACAAATTTTTGCGCGCCTAAAAGTTGATGTTCATTATTTCAAAGCAAAAAATTTTTCTCGTCTTTTGCAACCAGTTTCATGAAGATTGATGCAGGGAATCATGAGAAATAAGCGATTTTGTTCTTTAATCGACAGAAAGGCATACGACTTTAGGCAAGTAACCTCATTTTGGCGCCACCTACATTTGAAACGCAGTCCCGCTGCAAAACCTCAATCGATAAACGATGTATTTACTATAAAATTTCCCCCTTCTTGATCCGAGTAAGGTAATTCCTCAGATCGTGCGCGGCGATGGTGACAGAGAGCGCCTTGGTGCAGCACGTTTTACGAGGGCTCGTAAAGTTTGCCCTCGCCGCACGAGGGGACCTCAACCAAGGTGATCACGGGGAAAACCGCATATCTCTTATTGGAGGGTAACGTTTCGAAAGGGTTCATATAGTTCTAACTTAAAACTATTCAGCTGTTGGCCGTGATCTCTCCGATGGTCGCGTTCGCGAAAGATGACTTATTTATGCATTTATCCGGTTGAACCGGTTCTGCTGGTGCACAAACGCACACACTGATCTCTGCGGTCGATGTAGATGGGGTTTATGTGAAAAAGGTTGTTTTTAATTTGTGCTAACACAAACACATTGAATCTCCATCTGTGGTTTTTCGCACTACCAAGTCGACCACGTGACCCATTAGCACTGGCTTATGACTCAAAGAAGGTTGTAAACTTAATGTGCTCTGAAGTAAAGTGACTTTGTTGCATAGTAATTTGTCGAAATCAGATGATTCTCTCCTGGACTGCAGTTTTACATGTTTGCATTAAAATTGTTGGTTTCAGCTATTGCTCACCAGATTGCGCTAGCTAGTTAACCTATCTGTCATACGAAGGTTTCTGTCTTTGCTATCAAACTTTTCGCTATCACTCACTAGATGGCGCTAGGTCACAAGTCAACTAAAATCACAGTTTTCGGGCATTTTGCGCAAAACTCGACTTTCCCTCAAGCTGCAGAGACATATTTTTGGCAAGATCTTGCCGCGATCTTCGGTTACGGCCTCGTCGCAAATGTCGACGCGGACAGCACATCATTAATTTTGGATAAAAGTACACCCTAGTAGGTAGTAGTTGGGACGATGAGGGGAATCCTAAAAATACCCGCGCCATAACAACAACGCCCCGTAGCTTTTGCCAAATAAAAACGATGACGTAAAGTGGTCTCGTGATTTGGTAGACTACGTTGTTCGGTCACGTCTTTGTTGACGCCCCTGGGCTCTCGGCAGGTTTTTTTTATTATCGTTATTTCTCTTTTCAATAAATATGCAGATGAATACATTTTTTTGTGGGCTCCTTAGACTTTTGTTATTGTGGAAGATTTTTATTAAAACTTTATGGGGAGAGCGAAACTCCCCCGAAAACACGTTTTCAAATAATATGTGAGCGCAGCTCAGAACTTTTGTGACGTAAACAAAAATTTGCCACGATGGTTGGAAGATTGAAAGTTTACTCAACTTGTTGACAACTTTCATGAGCGACATCGGCGTCTGGGAGATCTTGTTTTGCTGCTCGGGAAAGATTGCTGCGTTGTGTTTGAATTCAAATATCTTTAATTATAAAGTTTTGAAAAAATATCCTTGTACATACAACTGACTGATTTTACGATGTTTGTATTGTTTAAATTGCTATCTTCAACTTCAATTGCCCTTTTCCTTGCTCGACAAGGTAAAGCTGTAAATGCAGTTCAGATGTAAACCCCTCAATAGATGTCAATAGCCGCCACCCTTATCGACCTTATTTACACCACAAATAGCTGTTTTAATAGCAGAAAATCAAAAGCCACTTCAAGCCCACCATATCAAAGCCGGACCCAAAAGTCACCTGTGCGCAAAGCTCTGTTATCAGTATCGATTGCCCTGACCCGGTTGGTGTTTGATACCTTGTTGAGGATAAGCTGAATATTCCGGGTCTGAATGTAAAATAGTCCAAATTACTATCTGCTTCTAAATTTAAATTTTTCTCATGGAATTATCAAAGAAATTTTACACCTAAATGTTGGAAATTATTTTCTTATCCGAATTCGGCATAAGTTTTGTAAAAATGTTGTTTTTGAAGGCTAAAATAGTAGTTTATGCAACAAGTTGCAAAAAGAGGATTTTTTCAGCACGAGTCGTACATTTATCCAACGAGGTTCACCGAGTTGGATAAATACGAAGAGTGCTGAAAAAATCAAGTTTTGCAACGAGTTCCATACAACATTTTTTGCAATTCCAAAAAACACCCATTGAGTGAAATATTAAGTAAAATTTTCATGTATTTTGTCAATAAATCGTTTAAATCAAAAAAGTGTTGAAAAGTGTTACTTTTCGAAACAAGTGCTGAAAAGTTCAACTTTTCAGCACCCATTTCAGTGCTGAAAAGTAGAACTTTTCAGCATTTATCTTGAAATGTGTTGCTATTCGATTCTGTTATTTTTGGTACAGAAAAGTAGGCTATTTCGTCGTTCAAGAATGACAGGAAAAGTAAGTAGTTTCACGACGGAATTGCAAAAAACATTTTTTCAAAAAATCATCGGTTAACGCTCCTTGTTCATAGGTGGCGACACAATCTAGAACCTCAAACTCAATAACATCAAATTTTTACTCATATCATGAAAGAGAGAAGAGGGGCTCTTTTTCATTTGACTTTTTTCCTCTCTCAGTGAGTGCTCAGTAGGGTGACATAAAAAATGAAAAAGTAAATATCTGTGCCAATTTTGAGCAAAGCTGATAATAGTTCATAAAAGCTATTTTTTTGAAATTTCGGCTTCAAATTAGCTTAGTTGTTGTGGAACGTTTCCAAGTGGCATTCTCATCTGAAATTTACTGCAAAACAATTTTAGTTGATTTTGAAAAAATATTACTGATGCGATGAGGACGTTTTTTTTTAATCAGTTTTTTGCAAACTTCTCTAACTCATATTTTCAAACCGATTTTGCTCCATCTCCAATATTTTAGTCAAAATATTCTCCAGATTTTTGTTATACATTGGCCCTTAATAGGGTCCTATAGACCTAGGAATTTTGTATGTACATGGCAAAAACACGTTTTAAAAAAATGTCTGATCAGTTTTTTTTTTAATTTTAATGTAAAAAACGAAAAAAAAATATTGTGTAAGACGAATTCAACGATGGATCAACTATAGTACCTTGGGAACAAGCTGTCAAAAGAGAATGTCCGTCATAAAAGAAAACATATTGAACTTTTTAGTGTTCCTAGATAGCGCTATTGTGCTTAGAAAAAAATAGTTTAGCTTAGTTTAGCTTATTTTACTGAGTACAATTAGCCTTTGTACGACCACAAAGGATTTAACTTGGTTTTTTAAATTAATTTTGAAAAATTTACTTCGTGGCCCTTCTTGACAGAAAGCATTCTACTTGACAGCTCGTTCCAAGGGGATCATAGTTGATTCATCGTAAAATGTTGTCTTGTTAAGTCAAAAATGAAAAAAAGTGATCGAAAATGGTTTTTATTTGTGTTTTTTACCGTTGTACATAAAAAATAACATAGGGCTTTAGAACTTTATTGTTCTTTGTTTACAAATATTGACAGCAGGATGGCTAGGTTAACAATGTTAAATTTGGCAAAATCTGGCATATGAAAATCTAACAATTTAGATTGAGGAAGGAGTGGGAAAATATGAATTAAATCGAGAGTTTATAGATTAATGTTTTAATTCTGTTAATAGATTAATTGATTTTGTTTGTCTCAAAAATGATTAGTTTACGATTTTATTCAAATGAATATTTACAATTTTTTAATAAACTCGGTAATTTTATCAAAAAAAAAAAAATCCAAATAGGCAGAAAATTTAAAAATCTTGCACTCTTGGAAAATCTGGCCTAGCCAGATTTATCTGGCAACCCTGACTGACAGTCAAAATTTTAGCGAAAGCAATGTTTCTAGCTATACATTGTTTTACCAACATCTTTACAGAATCGGCAGCAAGATGACGGCGATTTTTCCTGTAATCGACAAATCATGAATGTGAGATCCACGAAGGAATTTATTCATGAGTATGGTGCATTTCTAGAGTCTTGTTTTTAATGGTCCTGTGAGCTGTGCTGTGTTTCATATGTTTATAGGACCTTTTAAAAAAAAACTCTGGATTTGCACTCTAAACGTGAACATATTCCTTCGTGGGTCTCACATTGTTTTCATTGTACAACGGCATTCACAAGTTCACGATTTTGGGATTTTTTTTTTTCGTGTAACGTGTCAATACAACTAGTGACCGAAGGACTAACTGAGAGGAAAAAATGTTTTCGAAGATGACCAACAAGTCACCAAAAATCATGTTTGCTCTTCATCGTCACAACGTGGACCACACCCCATCAACGCGTGACAGAGGCGTTCGCGTTCCGGAACGCATAATGTAACAAGTCATTTTACGAGGGAGCCGTTCATCCCATTGGTCCAGGCTCTTATTAGTCAAGTGGGGGGGACACATACCTAGAAGATTTATGACGCTCGACTTAAATTTGTCTGTGCGTCCTAGGATCCGAAGAAATGGTTGAGGGGTATGGCGATTTAAATTTTAATTTCTTTGAAGTTTTTTTTTAATCTTGTGAAATTTCATTTTTTATTTTTTTTTTGTTTCTTTAATTCTGTAGATTTTTTTTTATAAAAAAAAATCGACCCCTCGATTCACCACGCACCGACCGACACGCTGATCAACCCGAATCGCGAGCTTAGTGAATAATTTGACGATCAAGACGTCTGTCTCTCTCTCGAAGAAAGAGAGCGTCTAGTGCGGATGCATCAATTTAGAGCATCATCATTGTCATCAGCATGAAAGTTGAGGAGTAGAAATTACTAGATAGTAGGTTGTTATATTCGCGCTTGAGACATTCCCTTTCCTTCCACTAGAACGGGAACGAATCACGAAAGTTGTGTCGATCACGAGTTTTTTTTTTTCGTTCTCTGAACAATCACAATCAATTGAGGAGGTTCTGCGTTTGAAATTTCGACCACTTGACGAAACGTCACAAGTGAAGAAACGAAAGAATTGAGATAAGTGGAAATTGTGTTGACAGCGCGAGAATCAAACCTCGATCAATCACGGCCGAGGGACAGCTGCGAATCGGCAGCGCGTGTTAAACAATGTTTTTCGCTGCCTGATTGAGAGGATGACAATCTTGGAATTAGGAGGGGAACAAACGGGAATTTCCAAAAAAAAAACAGATTTTATTGATGAAGGGTCGAAATAGCTACACATGCATTTGCAAGAAACGAGATTATTTAAAATTGCATATGATTATTTTGATAAAAATGGCCATACATCAACTGTCAAAAAATCAATTTATCATGAATTAGACTGTAACATCCACAGGACTGAAAAATGTTTATGCAACAGCAGGTTCCCTTACATTTGATCTATATTTTCCTCCTTTTATGTGACCTCCACAATCATGCAAATTAGAGCTCTGACATAGTAATCGTTAGCCGTGGGAAACACAATTTCCATACAAGTTTGTGTTATGCTGATTTTTCCTTCCAGTTTTTTTTTTCAAACCCTCAACTTTCATCCTCGCATCATCATTGAAACAACCAGCCTCTTGACTTTTTGATTCAACCTCGTCGCGCTGAAGTATAGCAACAGAGTGCTGCCAGGCGCGCAGCACATCACATGATGTGATAACTCAATCGATAAAATTCTGTTTGCACCACCACGGTCTCGTGGCCCTGTAGTCGTCGTCCTGGTTGGCAAACTGCATTTTGTCGTTTTTTTTTTTTTTTTTTACGAGGACCCTCAGTTGAGCATTGAATTCTTTTATTTATTATTGTTATTATTTTCGAAATAAGCAATGTTTAAAAAAAAATACATTTTGCTTAAAATAATGATAAATATTATTCAAAATAACTTCAGAAAAAAACAGTTTTATTTCCAATTACTTTGCAGACTTGATAATCCGAAGTCCTCGGAAAAAAATAACTTCAGCTAAGAGTAACACGATATTTTTGCGATCCTATGTTGAGTCGTTGAGCTCAAAGTTGATTAATATGAGGTCGCATAATTCGATTTTTTTATGTTTAAAAGCGAGAAAATTACAAAAGATTTTTTTGTCTTTGAAGTTCTCAAATTCCTAAGAAACCCTTAGAAACTTAGATAATCGTGTCTTCGGATAATCGAGTCTGGACTTTATCTAAGAAATTATATTAGAAATAATTATTTTCTCAAAAATACAAAATTATTCCCATTCAAATTAAATATTTCATAAGTGCAAAACAGCAAACAATTAACATTCCAGTTCAGGCAATCATTCGTAAATCACAAAATACTGAAGAAGTTTGTTTATTTATGCAACTGTAAAAAAAAATAATTGAATTTTATTTTCAAAAGTATTATTTAAAACTATTTTCCCACAGTTTTACATCTTTTTATTACCCGGATCAACCCGAAAATCAAAGTTTGTGACACATTCGATTAAAATGGTAAATGGCTGAATTGAATCAATCTAAACAGTTGAAAAATATTTCAAAATATCACATAAATCGTTGACTAATTTTTTAACCAAAGCTTTTTAAATGCCAGAATTTATCCTGTATGGGTAATTCTCTACCAACACGAAATTTTTAAAATGAAAAATTTTGTTCTAAATGAAAAAATTACCCTTCTGGGTCAATGTAGATTAGAAAAGTACATTAAATTTCCCTTAAAATGACATGTTTCAAAATATTTTACAGTCAAGTAACGGAAAATGGCAGAGTTTTCAAAACTTTTTAAAAGGGTTTTTTTCGATGAAAATACGGAATTCTGAGTGCGCCATCAAATCGGGCGTCTAATTTTACATAAAGGTCCCTTTGACACCAAATTTCTATCTCATCACCGTTTCAGGCTGCAAATTATTGAAAAACACCTCTTTATTCGCATGCTCAAAAATGAAAGGGGTCGTACCGCCCCTCCGTCACGAGATATCAAAAAACGGATCTCGGATTCGTGATCAGGGACAAAAGTTACCCCTTAGGACAAACTTTCACGCAAATCGAAGAGGGGTCGGGGCAACTGCTGTGTGAGTTGGCGGAAAATTACCCGTATTCAAATATTTTTAAGGCTCTGGAAGGCATCATTCCAGATCGGCTATTTGGCGGCCATATTTGTTTTAGAAAAACATTCAAATCTTGATTCAGAATGTATCAATCAAAAAATGGTTTTCTTTGTGTTGTTTGTAGAAGCATTTTACATATCGTGATTATTTCTTCATTTCATTTTACTATTTCTGAACCCTGAATTCAGAACCATCATTGACAGTAATTGCCCCAAAATTGAAGGACAAAATCATTTTTTTATTACTTTTTCAATCAATTTAGCGTAATTATTTCTCTTTAGATTCAGGTGAAATAACCCACTGAGAACCAGGACTTCACTCTTAGAAACTTCATTTGCTTCCGAATTTGGCGAGATCGTTAAAAATGATGATTTTTATTATCAACAAGCCTTACCCGACAAACTTCGTTCTGCCTTTTTTCGTTTGTTGACGTTTTTTGATTTTTTGCTTATTCAGCCTCCTGTGATCAAAATATGATTTTACGTAACTTTCTCCATACAATTTGCCGATGCTCCGGAATCGGTTCCAGAGTGGCCAAAGTGTGAAATAGTTATCGTAAGAACCTTCCTTGGGCTTATACGAACCCAACGCAACAAAAAGCACCTCGATCCGACGCTCCGTATTGAACTGATTCGCGTTCGAACAAAACCGTCGATTTTTTTATATATAAAGATAGATATTATTATGATTTGGCTTAACTTTGAGGTCAGATTCAAATTAACTTTCCCTTTCCCCTTGTATTTTTTGACATTTTCAAAATAAAATATCTCAAGTTTAAACCCATATCCCTCTGAGATTTTTCCAGCGTTCTGTGAGCTCCTAGATCTCCTCTTTCGAATGCAAATGTTGCTTAAGATTGGCTTCATTTTTTAATCTTAAGATTTTTTTACCATTAGGACTGAAAACGACAATATTTGATTTACGATGATTTGAAAGTGCTTTAATTTTAATTATCTCTAAAAACTTAACCATGAAATACTTGGTCAAAAACTTATACTTTTAATAAATTTGGTCTTAGAAAACGTTGATTGAGAGATAAAAATTGTTATTGTCGAAAAAGTTGGCATGCCCAAAAACTTTCTACAAGGATTTTTTTTTTAATATTCCTGAAACGATAGATTTTCTAAAACACCCTTTTTCGAAAAGTTCAATTTACCTAAACAATTTTTTTTTTTTGCGATCTGATACACTACTGGGCACACGGCGTGGCTGAAGCAAAATGCTTTAAATTGAGTTAGCCAAAAAAAAAAAAAAAAAAAACGAAACTATTGGCACTACGCCCCCCGGGGCATGGCCTTCCTCTAACGTGGGATTTCTGCTCCAGCGCCTCTGACGAGACAGGAGAAACCGGGACCGACGTTTTACTTCACCATCCGATAGAAGCTCAGTGGATAAGGCGGGAATCGAACCCGCGTCTCATAGCATCATCGGGATCGGCAGCCGAAGCCGCTACCCCTGCGCCACGAGACCCACCTGAGTTAGCCAATCGGAGATTAATTCGTGGAAAGATAAGTTTTTATATGCACAAAAAAAAATATCATGGAAAATTTCGTTTTTCGAAACGGCAACGGCCGTACTTGAATACAGTCCAGACTTGATTATCCGAAGTTTAGATTATCCGAAGGTTTGTATGAGACTTCGGATAATCGAATCATGACCAAAACAAAATTCGTATTTTTTATTTTCTACCTTTGAACATCAAATTCAAGTATTTTGACCTCATTTTAGTCAAATTTGAATATTTGATTGTTAACAGGTCAAAGAGCTAAACAGGTTCCCAATTTCACCACATTTTCAACCAAGGGTTATCCCTAAAGTTCGAGTGGTGCTTTCACTCTGTCAAGAAGCTGGAGGCGGAGAAGGAGGGCTCTTCCCCTCCCTCCAACTCCGAGAGAACAAGTGAGACAGTACGACGACGACGACACGACCATTTCTTCCCGCTCAAGGATGTGCTGTCGAAGCTCTGTGCCGTATGCCTCTGCATAAAATTATGTAATTTCAAGAGGCCGCATGGGAACAGTGGCGAACGAGTGAGCTCGGGAAAATTCTACCCCCTCCCACCAGCCCCTTCTTTTCTGGCAGTTGTTTTCTGGTGTCAGGTTGTAAAAAAGAGAGTTTTTTTTCTCCTGGCTTGGAGTAAGAGAGAGGGTGGGAAATTGTGGGTGGCGTTGAAACCCGTCGGAAGTGATGCAATTGCAGTGGCGCACTCACGTTTTATCCTGGAGCGAGAGAGCAAACGATCCTCTCTCGAGGTCGTCCTTCAGGGTGGCACTCACTCTCGAAGAAATTATCCTTTACAAACCGAGAGAGAGAGAAAGAGAACATGGAAAATTCTATCTCAACGAAGGAAAAACTCACGTGCTCGCGCGCGCTTGAGAGAGAGGTCATCGCGAAGGTGGTGAGTGTCGTGAGTGACCCCACCCCAAAAAATGTTGCGCACGCTTTCTGGAGCGAGTTGGGGTGCGCGAGAGCGTGAGTGTCTTCTCTGGTTTTTTTTGAGTGACGTGAGTGAGTTATTAAAAGTTGGAAAATGAGTTCCAAATGGAGGGTGTGAGTGTGTGTGTGTGTTTTGTTAAACACTAATTCAATAACGACACACAGTAGATTTTGCCCGAGAGGAAAACTTTTTGGGACAAACAAGCATCGAGTCGTCGTAAATTGATTAAGCTAGATGGTAATTTTCAGTAATTTGTGTGCTGTCGAGAACTAGAATGACAGCTCCTTGCAAAACTGTGGAGACGCCTGGTACTCGGCAAAACTTGCCCCTCTCCATTATCTAATGCACTCTGAGAGTGCTCAAACTTTGCACGCGTCTGTGTTTGCGTTCGTGGGAGTGGTGCTTGTTTGTCTTAGTCATACTTGGCATAATTTAAGGGCCGAGGGCATCATATGGCCGGGCCCAACCGTAATTGGTTTTGCAAAAAATTTCCCGAGGATTATCTCTCTCAGCCGCATTACTTTGCTCCTTTTTTCGAGATCCAACTAGGTGGCGTTTGGCACACTTTAGATAATTTCACTAATTAAACTCTAAGAGCTGGCTGGCTTACCTTGCTCTGGATCGAAATGATGGCGACGACGACGGTTCAACACAGGCTGATTAGCCACCGGGTGATAATTAGCCGTTATATGTGTTTTTCACTTGGAAGGGTTTTTTTTTTATTTCGACTCGGCAGCAGTATGCTAATACAATTACTACTTCTCAGCATTGGCAAAGGTAGGCCTCACTAATTAGCGATTGATTGATGAAATTTCAAACCCTCATAATGCGATTTGACGCAATGTGGGATGCTCTGCTGGCTTTTAGTAAGACTTTTAAAACAATAACATCAAAACACACCATTATGAGATTATCACATGAGTTTTGACTTAAATTTTAAAGTTTTTTTTTATATAAATATTCACGAGGTCAAAAACTTCACCCGATATTAAACAAATTAAATTTGAGCATGCTAATTTTTTACTCAAACTAGCGTAGACTTGCGTCTACCAGTTTTGACAGCAATTTTTGTCACATTCTTCTTTCGTGAGTAGTAAATTAGCGATCTAATAATTGATCTAATTTAATTTAACTTTTATTGACAGATATATGAATCATTGATAAAATTTAAGATATAAAATAAACTAGTTGTCATAGCCAAATATTCTCAATATTTCTAATTTGAACATTATTCCAGCAAAAAAAAATAAACATCATCTTAAAAGACATTTTTTTTCTAGCACATACCATTATCTAAAGAAGGGATTTTCTGATCAATTTACTGCCCATGTTCGCATAAATGTCCCATATGCAAAAACAGCAAGCTGAGAAAAATGCAAAACAAGTTTGTCCCACACATAAGTCTACGTGTTAAGTTTTCGCGAAAAACCCGGATTTCTTCTTCATTTCTAGAACAAAGTACTGGATGTTATAGGCTTTTCTGAAAGAGCACACGATTTTGAACCAAACTGCATCACTAACTCAAAATCGATGAAAATGCATATGGGACATTTATGCGATCATGGGCAGTTTAGTGCTTTGGCAAAGCCTGAAGTCATTGTTAGGACTGTTCAAATAAAAATAAGAAAACGAAAAAAAGACAGTTTTTAAATTTAAATTTCAGAATTGAAAGTAGAATTCCCTTTTCTTACTCTCGGTAATATCTCAGTTTCCCAGTTTAAATAAATAATTGATCCTAAATGAATTATGATGTAAAACACTGCTGAAAAGAACTAAAAACACAAAAAATTAACTTATTGTTGGTTGATTTTTTAACATTAAAAGCGAATTGAAATTCAAATCATGATTTTTAAGGGAAGTAAAAAGGCACATTTTGCGCTGGAGTTCAGAATGGTATTGGAACTATGATTTTTTGAGTAAAATATAATTTTTGGAAATTATTCATAACAAAAATTAACAAACAAACATTATTTCCAAGTTAAATATCCTTCAGCTTTTTTTGCTATTATTAAATATTTTATTTTTTTATGTGACCTTTCAAGGCATTTCCTTTGTTTGATATCTTATACAGAAAAAAAATTATGGTAATATTCATCAGGAAATGGTGACAGATTTTGTGTCAAAAAAATGTATAATATTACATCAAGAATTGATGAATAATCATCAGTTTCTAGTGTTTTTTTAATCAGTATGGCAGTGTTGCCAGACCTTCAGTTTTTTGGTTCTTCTAAAAACTTTTCGTACGGATAGCTAAAAGGAAGTTCCATAAGACATGTTATGGCAAATATTCAAATTTGGACGTTGAAAAGTTCTACAAAGTGTTCGTTACATAAAACAGTGTGGCCAGATCTTCAATATTTAATAAATATTTTTAATGAAATGTTTTGATCTTTTTTTCCCCGAAGATAAACGGCCATTATTGCGCACATAAAAAAAAGTTTACATTTATTGTAATGTAACTTTACCCTGTTTCTGTTAAAAATGTAGAATAATAAATCCAACCCTTCTTTCTGGAGTTTTTTTTTTTTTTTTGAAAATGTTCAATAAACCAAATTTCTAGTTTTTGTTTTTTGGGTGTTTTTTAATACCCCTGACTCAAGGCGGTTTCAAAAACACCCAAAAAGCAAAAACTGGAAATTTGGTTTATTGGACCTTTTCAAAAAAAACTCCAGATTTCTTTTGTAAAAATAGACTGATTCACTCAACCTCAAAACTGTCCACATTCCCGGATGTAATCACTTCAAAATTCAATCCTGAAATTGTGAACATACCATCTTTTTCGGCTTTTTTGTCGAACACAAGTTTGACCAATTTTATTGTTTTTCAATTCGTTCTGTGCCAAAATTGTACAAGTCTGTGGAAATTGAATAAGAACCTTAAATTGCGGTTGAAAAAAGTTGTTTTGTCTTTTTATAATCTGCTATTTAAATTTTAAGCTGGTTTAAAACTTTTATACTTCTGAAATTCAATTACAGTCTGAATTCAACAAATAAATTCCCCGCAAAACAGTTCGCTCATGTCCTGCAAAAACCACATCCGGCCAGGAGACACATTTTCTCCTCAAGAAAGCAGGTGAAAATCAATGTTTTCCTCCAGCAAGTCAGTGGGATCACACCACAAGCCACAAGACACGTGTGTCTGTGTGCAAAAACGACTCACTGTGGTGGTGAAATGGTTATTTTTATCCCTATTGCAGGCAAGCAAGCTCGCGTGACAGCGGAGCAAAATCTGCGGCTTTGACAGCTGGAGCAGAGGCGAGCCGCGTTCCACACGTAGAATGGCACGTTCCGTAATCCTAGTGGCTTTATCTAGCTGACCCGCGCTAGCACTGCGACAATGACGATGAGGACGTCATTCATTTTGCAATTTCTGCAGTTTTCGATAAGGTTCGATAAGCCCGCGGGGCGTTATCTGCTTCTTCTTCGTCGTTTCGTTGTCTTTGACGGAATTACGGTGTGTGCTTAACCCTGGATAAACTTCAGTAATGGGCTGTTCAGATATTACGTAACATGATACTTTCGTCTTGACGTTACGGATGTTTAAAGTTGAAAACGGAGTTCGTTGAGCCCACATCGGTGTTGCGTCATTTTTGAACGACTCCTAAACCCCTAGAGCAGCCATTCTCAACCTTCTTCTAGGCTGGTACCCCCTGCCATGTAAATCAAGTAGGCCCGGTACCCCCGTTGAGAATCGCTGCCCTAGAGGATAGGGTAACAAGTCGCGGAATACCTGAAGAGGGAGGGTGTCGTTGCCGGTGGGTAATGAACACGGCACAGTTTACAGCAATGCGGATAAATCGATCCGGCAGTGTCGCGTGTACAGGTAGAACTTCAAGGTTCGGCGAGGTCAACGCAGCGTTGATAATATGTTTTTCAACAACTAAACAATTTCATCTGGAGAAGTTCAATCTCCGCCGGCAACCGGGAATGTCCAATCTGGTCGCCGGAGAATGCAAAACAAATTAAACGCTGGGGGATTTTCTGGAAAGACCAGCTGACTGACGACGGTGGATGTCGCGTACAGGTGCAAATTAGAACGACGAAGTGACACGCGGCAGTGCCGTGGTGGATTCCTACCATCACGCTCGTTGGACATGTTTGTCGGCGCTCGGTTAAGTTGGTCGGAGAGAAGATGTTTGCACTCTGACGCTGGATAGGAAGGTCACCCGAAGGATATTCAGGTCGGATGATTTCGACGATTTTTCTGAAATAATAGTTGTACTGAAACTTCTTACAAAACAATAAAATAAATAGTTAGCTTGGTTCCTACTAGAAATTAAAACATGCGACAAAATTCAACAACAATGAAAACAGTCTTTATCCCTTCTCAGATCATTCACCTGCCAAAAACCGTCCAAATCTAACCAAAACTTACTTGGGGGTATCGTGGAGAATTTCCCTTACCCCATTAATAAAGCGTAGAATCAAAATCTTCTTAATCCTACTTGTATAGTCCTCTGTTGTGCGGTAGATGTTCATTTTCAATTATCAACTCCAAGGATATTTTGACTAAGAAAATCAGTACGTTAACATGACGAAATCCAGTCTGCAATCAGCTTGAATCAGATCGTTTTTCTGAATATTTTCAAATCTTCAAACTGCCTCGTAAAAGTCTACGAGAAAATTCATTTGAGATTTGACCTTCAACCATAGCCTCCCGCAAGTGTACCTGTACCACAATCATGAATATTTAATACTGTTTTGGTCATGAAGAGTCTGTGAACCACGACTTGGACACTCTCCCTCTCTGAAGCATATCCGGGCGTGCCACCGTCTTCCGGGAATTAATAACGAATAATTCAATTTTGTATCGGAGAAAAAGTGTGCGCACACACGGTCACACACACAATTTATGCCGGAGTGAGTGTGTCGATGTCACCGCTTAAGGGCACGTCACCACAGAATTACTCGAAAACACACACACCCAGCAATTCAAGGGGCTGGGAAAATGAGCAGGAAAAATCGATTCCAATATTCCACCATCATCCCCGAGGATGAGGCGCGCAGCGTCGAAGCGAACGGGGCTCGGTTTTCCCAGAGGGACCAGCAATGTGTGTGTGTGAACTCTCGATGCGGTGGAGACCGAATGTCTAGCTTGCGGTTTTCCACGCGATGCCCCAAGTGGCGTTCCTGGGGGAAAAAAACACCAGAGGAAAATTTGCTGAAACCCAGCAAATGCTCGAAGGCACTGAGGAAAAATTGTTTGCTGAACTACAAAAAAGTTCTGTTTTAAATTCTTGAATTTTGATGGCTGGTTTTATTTTAAATTTGTTGATCAATCATAGCCAATCTAACGAAAAAATACTAAAACTTTTTTCTCAGTGCACAATTTGCCCACTTGGTCTCTTAGTTTTCCCCCCAAAGGGTGTGTTGGTGTAACATTGGTATGGATGGTACCACTTATGGAAAATTGAAAGGATTGGCCTGGGAGGTTTAGTGCAAAGTGGGTGAGTTCACACAGGCTTGTTTTTTTCTTCTTCCCAATCCCCATTGGCAAAGTTGCTGCGAAAAGTCGTTTGGTTTCCC
This sequence comes from Culex pipiens pallens, assembly GCF_016801865.2. Lineage (NCBI taxonomy): Eukaryota > Metazoa > Arthropoda > Insecta > Diptera > Culicidae > Culex > Culex pipiens. The sequence continues at coordinate 118,840,961 of NC_068937.1, forward strand.
GTATGTGCCAATCGGCTGTTGCAGCAGGACGATTCTTAAAACGAAATGACCCTAAATGGCAACCGGGGCAGTTGGCAAGTCCGTGCACCCGTTTGTGTCCTGTTGGGCAATGTTTAGCTGATGAGGTAACTTTTTCTTAACAAGCTGTCTAGACTGATTAACCTATAAAACATGTTTGTTATGGAAATGCTTCAAAAGGTATCATTTTCAGGTTTAAAATTTAAAAAACTAATCAAAAACCTATGAGAATAGCTTGAAATCATACTAAGCATGGTAAAAAAAAGTATTAAGAGTCACACGGAGGAAAATCAATTCTTAAAATCGTGAAAAAGCGTTCATGAAATTCGAAACCACGAACGAAGTGTTCAAATTGCATGGTACGTTTTTCAAATCGAACTCATTGTTCGTTTCGTCAAATCGAGCTCATATTTAGGATTTAGGCACAAAAAACCATACAATTCATATTCAGCTGGAAGGTGAAAAGTTAAATTTGAACCTTTCTAGTGCTCATTGAAGATTTTTTGATGAACATCATAGTTTTGAACGCTCTCGAAAATTATCAATCCTATAGGAAAGTTCCTACGGCCAACAGGCCGCAGCACGGTCGTTCCAATGTCGTCTTCGCACTTATCATAATCGTCGACTCGGCATCGCACGGATGTCTTCAATTGACCGTAATGTATGCATAAATAATCGCTACATAAAATACCGCCTCCTCCTCCCCTCCTCGCTCTCTCGGCACAGGCCAACCTCCATTTCTGTCACTCCTTTGGCCCCGACGATGGTGACGCGATATACCTTGAATTTGAAGCTTTCTGGTTCGTTCTGTCTCGCTCGCTCCTGCTTGCCGGTGGTGGTGTTCAGTGGCAAGCCATCATCAGAATAATAAATGACAACAATAAGAATAATCGAGCGAGAAATGTATCCCTCTGTTTGACGAGGCGTTTATTTTTTGTTGGACACCGGACTACGATTTCTGAATAGCAAAACTACGAAATTTGGTTCGTTTTGACAGTCGTAAATCAATCAAGCAAGCAACATAAATGTTTGCTCCTTTATTAAGCCGTTACGAAATGTTAGTCCTGAATTGTTGGTGTATTAGCGACGAACAATGGTGTGGTAGATTTTAGGCAATGTCATCGCGTAACAGCTACAATAACGGCGTTGATCAAGACCGATAAACACGACGAAGAAGCAGAAGAGGAGGATTTTGACGACACGATGATGGTGTTCAATGGTTTCATGCTGTGCTGAGGATTCGCAGGGGGTCGAATCGAGCAGGTTGTGGTTTTTGCTAAGCGAAATTGAAAGTGTTACAATGCCAAATATAGAATTCACTGGAAGAGATATATAACCTGTTGAATAAATAATTCTACAAAAACAAGTTTAGCTAGTACCATTTTTAGAGTTTAATATCTAATTGTCAATATTTCTTTTGCTATTTTTTTTAATTCTATTTTTAAGAGAAACTGTCTCTGCTCCAACTCTGGAATAATTGACAACATCGGAGCTACAAGATTTACGTCAACCCCGATCTATTTAATGGCGTCAGTCGGTGTGATTCGCTTCTGGAGAAAATACCAATTTCCAGCTAAAAATAGCAAGCTCGGGCTAACTGCCATTTCCACAAAAATGCATGAAAAGACCAATTGATAAATTATTCATCGATTCACGTCGATCTCTTGCTTCGTGTCGGCACCGGAAAAAACTCCGGTCCGCTATTCTACCACCAACCATCGCCGTCCGGAAATGGATCCTTCGAACCACTCTCGACTATATATACACACCTCGAAAGCTGCTCCAAGTTTTCCCACACTCACTACGAAGCAGGTTACAACACGATGTTATCGATGTCTGCGGGAGAAAAAAAGCTTCACGTCAAGTGTCCCGGCGCGGTTCGATATTTCGACCTCTTCAGCTTTCGTCGGGGGCAAACACTTACATCACCAGGGGGGCAGATCTCATTAGTGTCACTTCCTCTTTCTGAGGCAGGCGACGAAGCCGCCACTCCTTTGACGCGACGCCTTGGAGCTTTATTGAGCAGGGGGGGAGGCCATCATTGTGGCTCATCCTTTTTGGGTTGTGGTACGCACAAGTCATAGGAAGGGAGAGGAAGCGAGCCAAAATGACTCTATTAACGCGCCCCCAAACTCACCCTTCCTTCTTGGGAAGGATATGGTTTCAATTTACATACGTCTGTGTGGATCAACTACTTGTTTACCGCTTTAATTTTTGTCGTTTTTACCTGTAAACACTTTGTAAGCCTTACCCGATCGCGCTCCGTTGTCGACTAATAGTCCAGTGCAGTGATAGCTAGTGAAGTTTTTATCGAACGCCGTGATTTCGGTAACTTTTCCGCGTAATTAATATTACATTCCGCGGCACCAACGTTTTTATAAACACCACGCCGCGAGAGTCAACCACGCATCGCGACACTTCACTGTGCCACCGTAGCTGCATTCGCGCCCGACGACTACACGAGCACCAGCGTATTTCTGCAATACTACTGTAGCACTCACGATCGCGTTTGGCTCGGCTCGATTCTCTGTGAACTCGGCACGGGTTTTCACCAACTATTTTTCTTCTGTAAATTTAAAAAAAAATCGTCGGCATGTCTGGTGTGGAGGCACAACTTGCTGACACGTCGAAGAACGTCATCATTTGTCACTCCTGCGCTAATGATTTGGTCGGTGAATATGTCTCCTGTCAAGGATTCTGCAACGCGGTTTTCCACCCTCAATGCTGCGGCATTCCGTCCGAGTCGATGAAGGACGTCATATCGCACCGTCAAATCTTTTGGCTGTGTAAATCTTGCTCCAATCTCATGCTTGATTTGCGGCATCGTCGATCCGTCCAGTGCGCGTTTGAGGCCGGACAGGAACTATCCTTGAGCCATCACAACCGGATTGTTGAGCAACTCAAGACCGAGATTGTGACGGAGCTGAGAGCCGAATTGAGCTCGAACTTCGCCAAGTTCATTTCGTCGAACTCGCTAACTCCGAGGTCAGCAGGCCGCGGTGTGGGCGGTTCGGTTATTCCCGGAAATCGTCGACTCTTCGATATCAACCCGAGACCTGTCCCCGGAAAGGCTACCGACGCGCCTCCAGAAGTTACCAGCGATACGTGTCCTCCACCCGGCGAGTTTGCCGCCGCAAACGAAGGCCCTCGTTTCTGGCTGTACCTCTCTCGGGTTTCCCGGAGAGTAACTGAGGATCAAATAGTCAAACTAGCCATCGACCGTCTTCGTACAACCGACATCCTTGCGACTCGCCTAGTTGCCAAGGGTCGCGACGTAAGCAAAATGAAATTTATTTCATTTAAAGTGGGGATGCACGTGAGCCTTAAAGCTAAAGCCCTTTCTCAATCGACGTGGCCTGAAGGTTTGGTGGTTCGCGAGTTTGAGGATCGTTCCAGCGAAAATTTTTGGGAACCAGCGGACGGAGTGAACCCATCCCAAAGTCTCCAGTCTGCGCCTACTACTTCAAAACACCGCAACCAAACCCATCGCTGCCGACCACAACGCCGCAACCAAACCCTACGCTGCCGCCGAACTCGACGCCGATGAGTACGGAGCCCGTTTCTCCAATGAGCACCTCGTCGTTGCAAGCCAATACCCATTCCGACTAACGTCCAACATTCAACTGCCACCTGCCCCCTTCACATCGCATAGCAATACCATGATTAAGTCACGCGTCGTCTCAAGCCGCCTGGAACCGGAACGCCTGAGCCGCAGTATCATGGAAGCCCCTTATCCCCCCCTCACAGTCGAGCCGTCACCTGGTTGCCATCGCCCGCCACGTTCCTGCAAAAGTCGTTCTGGTCCTGTGATCGGGGTCGGAGACGGGGTCTTCCAAAACCCAACCTCAGGCAAGTACTTCCGTTGCCCAGAAATGCCCGCCGCTGAGTTTTTCTCACCTTCCAGCGCTACCGCACCAACTGCCGAAGTCAACAGCTTCCTGTTGCCCGCTCACGTGTCCGCGTCGCCCGTTTCGCAAACCGCCACCAGATTCCAGAACTCGCTACCGCTGGCTACCACTGGCTTTGGGAATCCAGCGCTACCAGCCGCAGAGTACCCGGCGCTGCGAGCCGTCGACACCTTTCCGTACTCGATTCCGTCGATCGTCGCTGGATTCGGTAACCCTGCCCTACAAGCCGTCGGGTACCTTGCGCCGCAAGCCGTTACGTCCCCGCCGCCCGCTGTTTCAAGTTGCCCGGAACCGGAACGCCTGAGCCGCAGTATCATGGAAGCCCCTTATCCCCCCGTCACAGTCGAGCCGTCACCTGGTTGCCATCGCCCGCCACGTTCCTGCAAAAGTCGTTCTGGTCCTGTGATCGGGGTCGGAGACGGGGTCTTCCAAAACCCAACCTCAGGCAAGTACTTCCGTTGCCCAGAAATGCCCGCCGCTGAGTTTTTCTCACCTTCCAGCGCTACCGCACCAACTGCCGAAGTCAACAGCTTCCTGTTGCCCGCTCACGTGTCCGCGTCGCCCGTTTCGCAAACCGCCACCAGATTCCAGAACTCGCTACCGCTGGCTACCACTGGCTTTGGGAATCCAGCGCTACCAGCCGCAGAGTACCTGGCGCTGCGAGCCGTCGACACTTTTCCGTACTCGATTCCGTCGATCGTCGCTGGATTCGGTAACCCTGCGCTACCAGCCGTCGGGTACCTTGCGCCGCAAGCCGTTACGTCCCCGTCGCCCGCTGTTTCAAGTTGCCCGGAACCGGAACGCCTGAGCCGCAGTATCATGGAAGCCCCTTATCCCCCCGTCACAGTCGAGCCGTCACCTGGTTGCCATCGCCCGCCACGTTCCTGCAAAAGTCGTTCTGGTCCTGTGATCGGGGTCGGAGACGGGGTCTTCCAAAACCCAACCTCAGGCAAGTACTTCCGTTGCCCAGAAATGCCCGCCGCTGAGTTTTTCTCACCTTCCAGCGCTACCGCACCAACTGCCGAAGTCAACAGCTTCCTGTTGCCCGCTCACGTGTCCGCGTCGTCCGTTTCGCAAACCGCCACCAGATTCCAGAACTCGCTACCGCTGGCTACCACTGGCTTTGGGAATCCAGCGCTACCAGCCGCAGAGTGCCTGGCGCTGCCCGTCGGCACCTTCCCGTACTCGATCTCGCCGATCGTCACTGGATTCGGCAACCCTGCGCTACCAGCCGTCGGGTACCTTGCGCCGCAAGCCGTTACGTCCCCGTCGCCCGCTGTTTCAAGTTGCCCGGAACCGGAACGCCTGAGCCGCAGTATCATGGAAGCCCCTTATCCCCCCGTCACAGTCGAGCCGTCACCTGGTTGCCATCGCCCGCCACGTTCCTGCAAAAGTCGTTCTGGTCCTGTGATCGGGGTCGGAGACGGGGTCTTCCAAAACCCAACCTCAGGCAAGTACTTCCGTTGCCCAGAAATGCCCGCCGCTGAGTTTTTCTCACCTTCCAGCGCTACCGCACCAACTGCCGAAGTCAACAGCTTCCTGTTGCCCGCTCACGTGTCGCTGGCCGCCCCTGGCTTTGGGAATATTTCGTCACCTGCCATGGAGTACGTCGCGCCACAAGCCGTCACCACTTCGCCGCCCGCCGTTTCAAGCCGCAATACAAGTTCGATCGATTTCACCATTTACTATCAGAACGTCGGCGGTTTAAACACTACTGTCGAGGAATATTACACCGCCTCTTGCGGCGCTCCGTACGATATCATCGCCCTCACGGAAACATGGCTGAATAATAACACTCTTGCTTCTCAAGTTTTCGGTCCCTCCTATGAAGTCTTCTGGTGTCACCGCGGGCCGCAGAACAGCCTCAAATCCCATGGCGGAGGCGTTGCAATTGCGGTTCGTAAAGGTTTACACGCTTGTTCTATAGAAAATACTCAGTGGAAGAACGTGGAACAAGTCTGGATCGCCATCAAGCTAGAGGACCGTAAACTGTACCTTTGTACGATCTATATACCTCCCGATCGGACTCGGGATGCAACGTTGTTCGAGTCTCACCAGCTTTCTGTGTTGCATGTCCTGTCGCTCGCTGATCCGCAAGATGAGGTGGTAATCTTGGGGGATTTCAATCTTCCCGACCTGAAATGGCGCCATCTTAGGGATGGATTTATGGTGCCCGATCGCGAGCTTTCCTCGTTCTCGCTCACTGCTACGGGTTTACTGGACACTTACAGTACTGCACTGATGCGGCAAATAAATGGCTCCCCGAACGCTAGCGGAAACGTACTCGATCTCTGCTTCATTGCCGGACACGACACCGCCCCACGTTTCTCGGTTGCACCGGCCCCCCTGGTTAAGCATGTTCTACATCATCACCCTCTGCTTCTCGTGCTCACAGAAAAACAGGAAACCGTTTTTATTCCCACCCCCCTCTCTGTCCGCTACGATTTTCGTAAAGCCGACATCGACAGTGCGGTTGAACAGCTGTTGAGCATAGATTGGAACAGCATACTGGACAGCAGGGACGTCGACGCCGCAGTCCAGACCTTTTCCAACGTGTTCGGATACATCATCGATCGACATGTCCCAAAAAAGAACATTCCTACGGACATACGCATTCCGTGGATGACTCCCGAATTACGACGGCTGAAGACAGCAAAAAAATCGGTCCTCAAGCAATTCTCTAGGAATTATTCTCTTCCCCTCCGCGATTACTACCGTCGCCTGAATCGAACGTACAAATCCCTGAGCCGCCATTGCCTGACCAATCATCTACGCCAGACCGAACGTAAGCTGAAAAAGTATCCCAAAGGTTTTTGGAAACACATCAATGAGCAGCGGAAAGAGCAAGGACTTCCGTCCTCGATGTCATTTGAAGGAGAGCTCGCCTCGTCGCAGGAAGACATATGCCATCTGTTTGCGCTTAAGTTCTCTAGGGCGTTTGTTAATGAGGCCACTACTCCTTCCCAGGTTTCTGCGGCAGCTAACAACGTTCCGCTGAACGGACAGTCTCTTAACATCATATCCGTCGATGACTCTTGTCTCACCAGAGCCACTTCGAAGTTAAAATCATCCTGTTCAGCCGGTCCTGATGGCATTCCATCAATCATGCTAAAAAAATGCATCGCGGGTCTGATTTATCCTCTCCGACACCTGTTCAACCTGTCCTTGTCAAGCGGAATCTTCCCTGCGCTTTGGAAAATCGCCTACATGTTTCCGGTGCATAAGAAGGGCGACAAGAGGAACGTTGACAATTACCGTGGCATCTCGGCACTTTGTGCAACGTCGAAGTTGTTCGAGCTGGTAGTATTAGACCCGATATCGTTGCACTGCAAGAGTCTGATCGTCGATACTCAGCACGGATTTCTGCCTGGACGCTCAACGACCACTAACCTGCTGGATTTTACTTCTTACATCCTCGATGGCATGTCAAAGGGCCTTCAAACCGACGCCATCTACACCGATCTGTCCGCCGCCTTTGATAAACTGGATCATAACATCGCCGTCGCTAAGCTGGAGAGGATGGGGTTCAGTGGGAGCCTTCTGAGGTGGTTTAGCTCATATCTTACTGGTCGGTCCCTTTGCGTAAAAATTGGTGATCTGCTCTCGTTCTGGTTTCAAGCATGGTCGGGCATCGCCCAAGGAAGTCATCTTGGTCCGCTGGTTTTTTTGCTGTATTTTAACGATAGCAGTTTGGCTCTCCCCTCGCTGTGTCTGTCTTACGCCGATGATCTGAAGTTGTTCCTCCGTATCAACTCCATCGCTGATGCCCAACTTCTCCAAACTGCCTTGACTAGCTTCGCTACGTGGTGTCATACCAACAGAATGGTCCTGAACCCGAAGAAATGTTGCGTCATTTCTTTCTCTCGCAAGAAAAAGCCGATAACCTTCGACTATCGCTTGCAGAATGAAGTTGTCCCGAGGCAAAGTTGCGTGAAGGACCTCGGCGTCCTTCTAGATTCGGAAATGACATTTAAGCACCATGTCTCTTCGATTGTTGACAAGGCTTCAAGACAATTGGGTTTCATTTTCCGCACCACGAAGCGTTTTACCGACATATACTGCCTGAAAGCTCTGTTTTGTTCGCTCGTTCGTTCCACTCTGGAATACAGCTCCGCCGTTTGGAGCCCCTATTACCAGAACGGTGTGAAAAGGATCGAAGACGTGCAACGCAGGTTCATCCGGTTCGCTTTACGCCGCCTGCCCTGGAACGATCCTTTCCGTCTACCCAGCTATGAAAGTCGGTGTCGATTGATTCATCTCGACAATCTCGAAGTCCGTAGGAACGTCGCTCGAGCCCTTGTAGTTGCCGATTGTTTAGCCTCTAGGCTGGATTGCCCTGCTCTTTTGCAACGCATAAACCTTCACGTGCCAAGCCGACCCCTACGCGACTCTACCCTGATTCGTCTCCCGTTCCATCGCACCAATTACTGCATGTACGGCGCTTTCTCCGGTATTCTACGAGTCTTCAATCGTGTATCGTCCCATTTTGATTTTAGTTTGTCCCGTGACGCCCTGAAGCATAGGTTTTTCACTCATTTTAGAAGCTAGGTTCAATTTTATGTGTAGCGATTAATTAGTTTTAGATTTGTGTACACTAGATTAAGGAGATCATTGGGGCACAATGGAGCCTGTTGATCCTGACAATAAACAAACAATTGATACAGCGATAGTGCCAAAACATAAAACAGGGACAGGGCAGGCAGTGTTGAGCCAACAACAAAAATGAATGGCTAGAACGACTGGTTGAGTTATATTGTCTCCAAGGTCTTCTTTTCGCTTGTTCTACTCATGAAAAGTTAAGCAATTCTTACGATATTTGCTGAAGAATTTGGGAAACGGCCACTTACTACGCGGTTATAAAAAGTTGGTTAACGTAAATTGAGGAGAGATGGTGGAAAGTTATCATTTCTACATTTCTACAAATAGGTTTCCCATACTGATGGGCTTCATTTTTCTGGGTGTAATATTACACAAAATTTCATAAAATAGTGCAAATTTATTTTACACGCAGACCTTTTACATGTAGCTGGATTACTATTTTTTTGCTGTGACCACGTAATGAACTCTTCCTAAAAAAAAACACTCTAACAACTTTTTATAACAAAAACTCGATTTTGACAAACTTATATGTTTTAGTAGACAAAATGTGCCAACATTTGAGCTGTAGGGCATGACAAACGTTTTTTTTTTTGTTTTAATGATTTTTTGAAAGAATGTGTTTTTGGAAAGTTTCACACACACAAAAAAAATTAAAAAAAAATTGGTGTAAGATTTTATTCTTAATCGAAAAATACAGGTTAAATTATTCAACAAAATTGTCTTTTCTTATTTTTTTTTATTTTTTTTAAAGGTGTCCTTTTTCCATCTATGAACACTACATATTAGAAAAAAAGACAATTTTGTTGAATAATTTATCCTAAAAATGGCTATAAATCAAAATCGGTGCACTTTATTTTATTCTTATTGTTGAAAATGTACTTTGCTATTTAGAATTCAATTTTACATCTAAAAATGAGTTTGAGTTTTTTTTGTCTGTGTTTTAGATACTTTCCAAAAACACTATTTAATAAAAAAAAAATCATAACTTGGCCAAAAACTAAACGTCCGTCATGCCATAAAGCTCAAAACTTGGCACTTTTGTCTGTTTTAGAATGTTTTAAAAATAGTTTTTTTTTTTTCGCTGTGAACATACAATTTAAGTTTTCATTCCCTTACATTTCTCAACCAAATTCAGCTGAACAGTCAGCTCGTGCAATATATCCTAAGGCTTATCTCAGCGGATATTCCCCCACATTTTGGAACGTCTCCGTCCCATAACTTTATTCCTACACCTTCTCGGGGTCATATTCAAAGCATTTCGTTGCCTCCTGCCAAAGCGGGAGTGCCTCCGAAGGTCCCCTTCAAAACTAGAGCGGAAGTGACCGCGCCGTCCTAATGGGGCTTCCCACCTCGTGGTGTGGATCAAGATTCGCCGGACCCAATCCACCGCCTTCCAGAACTGATGGCCCAAGTTCTGTTGGTGGCTGAATTATGTAATCGTTTGCCACACTCTGGTTAGTCTGCTCGACTCGCGCCGGGCACGACAAGGAAAAATTGCGGCCAAAAATCGATTCCGAACCGTTTTTCCACACCTTGGTGGTGGTTCCCATTTCGCGGAAGTGCTCTCTCTTTCTCTCCGAGTGGTGAGTTCTCTGAGTGCCCGGGAAAAAGCTCCCTCTCACGGGCAAAAAACCAGTGGCGTCCGAGGTTTGCCCTCTTCAGGCAAAGACAACGTTACGTAACTGTGTACGCTCCGAGAGGGCCAGAGCCGGGTGGGAACGGGAACGGATTTGGCCTAGATCCCTCAGGATGTGTCCATTGACGTCATCAAGTGAAGAGCTTTTTCGTCCGCGCTCTCCCCACTCCCACCACCCACCGACAGTCCCGACCTCCAACAATGGTCCGGAAGGTTATTTCTGACGTTCCTGCAGGAATTACCCGACCCGGTGGCAGCGATTGTCCGTGTGTGTATTGCATAAATACGGGCGGTCTGCAGTAAAATTGCCACCAGAGGACTCCAGCTACGCGGGGCGGCGGGGGTGGACCTCTTTCCGGGAAGCCGAGTGTGGTCGATAAAAAGAGATGGAAGATGCGCTGGCAGAAGTTTTTTGATATTTTTCATTGCACTGGTGGCGCCGGAATGGGCCGTGGATGCAATTTGCTGGAAGTTTGCGAGACGACAGGAAAATTAAAGGGAAATTGTATCAAATGTAATGGAAATGTTGTTAGGCGGACTTTGGTGGTCCGACAGGGGGTTTGGGAAAGGGGGGGACAACGATTTCTGCGGCAGGATGGGACGGGCCCGAAGCTCTTCCTTCGATTTTTGACCTGAAATAGATGGCGAGGGCTGATTCACTTCCGCCGAATGGGCTGTGGAGAAAAAGGGTTATGTAATAATCGATATTACGGTTAGAGTACTAGGGTTGAAAATGTCTTGTTAGACAATGTGCTAAGTACCCGAACGATTTATAGTGCAAAGGTATCCACAATTTAAAAGGTTTATAAGGGACCATCCATAAACCACGTGGACACTTAAGGGGGGGGGGGGGGGGTATGGCGATTGTCCACGCTCCATACAAAAAAGTTTTTTTTTATATGGACAATTGTCCACGAAGGGGGGGGGTTCGAGATTCCCAAAAAAGTGTCCACGTGGTTTATGGATGGTCCCTAACTAAGAATTCGGAAATGACTTCCAAACGGCTCTAGAAGATTATGCAATCCCTGTTCAAATGCCTAAGAAGCAACTCAATCAACCACCATATGGAGTATTCTCTTAAGCGACCTTTCTTTAGTCAAATTTGAGTGGTAAATTTCATGGCTACTTGGGTGACATGTTCCTTGTTCAATTTGAAGCTGCCTAGAGGTCAAATTCAAGTCCAGTCCATTTTTTTTTATCTACCATTGCCATATTGGAATTCATCTTGAATAAAATATTCCAGATCTCCAAAGTTAAGTCTAGTATGCATTTTCGATCTCAACGATTTAGCCTCAAAATGACGTAATGACGTATTTACCCTGAAATATATATCACTCGTTCAAGTAAAAATCCATGGAGATGCTTGGTTTCTTAAAAAGTTTACGCAACATAAAAAAGTGTTTTTATTGCGCAATTCCCACTAACTTGGATTTCGCACTAAATTATTGCTATCGATCGCACTATTGCGACTTGTCAAACTGCCTTGAGAAAATTTAAATTTCCTAAAAAATGATCAAAGTGCTCGCTTATTTTTCAGCTGTCAATCGCAATTTTAAAGTGCGAATGTCCAGTTTTGTGGAAACTGCGACTGGCAGTGTAAACAAACAACGACTGGTTGCCTAGTTTTTCGAATTTGTATTGTCAAAAGTGCGATAGAAAACTGCGGGCAAAATCCAAGTTACAGTGCAAGGATCAATATTTGTTTGGAACTTTTTTTTCTGTCGATTGAGACGGCTTCAGGAAGCACGATTCAAAAAGATTCTGACGAAAAATCAGCAGTTATTAACAGTAACTTTCAAAATGCTGAGCTGTGGTTTCATTTGAGTGGCATTGTGTGTCACTAATCTTTTGTTTGAGTGTATTTCAGATATACAAGTGCAACCATTTTCAGATATTTAATTAGGTTAAATGTTTGCCTTAACCTCCAAAAAATTATGTAAGTTTCAAATAGTTCAAACAAACAAACGGAAGATCATCAATTTTATCAGCTCACTGTCACTGTGGTCACGACGCTCTAGCAGCAGCAGCAGTACCTGGGGACAAATTGCCCGATACCAAACCAACAAAGCCCCGCCGCGGACAATTCGTCATTTACAATTTATTTACGACGACCATCCCGCGCTCGGGCGTCATCAAGTATCACACCCACACACGTGCATGCATGCCACCACAAAATTTAATCCCAACTCTGCGCCGCGGCCAGAGTCGCCGTCAAAAGCGCGCGGTCTTGTTCATTCACAAATTAAACTCAATTACTGCTCATTTCCGCACGATTCAGCAGTTCAGCTGCGCGCGGCTCGGGTTGCCATCCAAGAGTTGTTGCTGAAATTTAGTCCAATTCAATGAGCTCCGCGAACTGATACGCGGACTGACCCGTCCCCGTTACCCGCGCGTCCGTCCCTGCGGTGACGACAATGCTCGTACATCTGCAATGTTTTGCGCATTTATGATTCATGGTCATTGCCGGCAACCCGTTTTTGGAACATGTACTTGGTTGTGTGTGGACACGAATCGTTATCAGCTCATCCGAAAAATCCGTATTGAACTGCTCGTCGACACTTACTGGTGAACGGCACTACGACATCCGCAGTGGAACATATTTTGGACCATACTGCATGATAAGAAAACCGGTTGCCTTGGGTCTGATTGTTGTCAAAACTCGGCAGTGCTTCACGTGCTGTAAGGTTTTATCAGGAGTCGGTAATCTTCCGATGAGTTCTCTGCAAACGGAATCGATTACGGTGTTCAAGGTCTGATTTGTAGCGTATCTTGGATCTCGCAAAATCGACAAAACAAGTCGTAAATCAAGGTATTGGGTTGTCGACGTGATTGTTAAATATACCTTACTCAACGCGCAGCAATTCAAAAGTGATTCAAATTCATAAAATATCCGGAGAACACATTCGGTACACCCATACGATAGCTGCCAAACTCTTGACAATTTTGACAGAAGTTCTGACAATGGATGTCAAATTTATGTATTGTGTGTTATAAACAAAACAATGATTAACTTTCTCCAAGATTGAGTTCTGCAATCTTACTCTTGAACCTATTGGTTGTAGTTGTTAAGATCTGATCTGAGTTTGATTCAAGAAAATTTATTATTTGCCATGGAAAGTTTTAGATGAGTTGCACTCACGTCAAAGATAACATTCATTACATAAGATAAGGTGTTATTTTTGCCATTCAGTACCAAATCCAGCGCCTCCTAAGATAAGATACCATTCACTCAAATTGCCATAATCACCCCTTGAAATAAACTTTTCATTCATTAAACCCAAACTTTGCAAGTGCCATCCCCTCTAGATTACCGTCAAGTACATTTGCCAACACAACAATCACTTCATACTCTTTTTTTCATCCTGCCTGATATTGTTGCGTTCCTTGACCTACAAAACAAAAATCGCACAGAAAAACAAACAATCCCGGCGCGAATAGCCGCTATCACTCGACGACGCGGCGGCTCCTAAAGTCACTGATCCCGTTGAACCGACGACCAAGCCACAACAGCACCACCAACGACCAGCTCTTCGAGGGTAATATCTAGTGCGAACCGGATGATCCTGGGATTGGTGCCACCGCAAGTAAAGTGCTATCCGGTTCGAGCCGGCGCGGACTCTTTGGCGATCAGAGGTCGTAAAGGAGCGCGTGCTAACTGCTCTTTGCTGGGGGGAGTACCACGGGGTCGGAGATTTCTGGTTGTAGCCGGTGACGGACCTTCTTCAGGAATTGTGGAAGGTTTTTTTGAGGATTTTTTCCGGTAACATGACGACATGGTCATGCCCAAGTTTGCGGCCGCTCAGCTCGCGGTGTTCTGGACGAGTCCAATACGCGAAGATATCCCAATCCCAATACGGACCAATCTACCTGTGTGGTTGCATCGATAACGCCCCCTACCGGACGACTCGTTGCAGCGAGCCCGAGCCGGTTCGAAACGGACTGTGAACTGATTGTTGTGGTTCGAGCCGGTTTCGGCCGTTGATTTCGACGATGCAGCAATTTTAGCACTTTGTTTTTTTTCTGTGCGTGACGTTCGTATCAATCGAGCGCGGTGATTATCTTGCTGGTTGGCACACGGGTGGGGGGTGAAGTCTTCTTTTTGGTTTGATTGCGAGTCTCATTAGACGGCGCGTGTAAAATGGCCTTAATTTTTGAGCAATAAGCTTCGGGAGCGAATTTGATTGGCATGTTTGTGCGAAATTCGGTATCAATGCATTAATCAAACTTCGTAGATATCTTCAATTATTTTTTTGTAGTTTGCTGTAAACAGTTTTATACGTTTTATTAAACAATTTCAATAAATTTAGGTAATACACCATAATGACGGATATTGTCCTCTAGACACTACATGTCAGTTTTTTAGACATACTGTGAATCGCTCGACATTTTGGCTGTTTGATAAACATTAGGTTTCGAGTAAGATTCAAGAACGCTTAAGCAATGCTGTAGAACGAACAATTTGATTTGATTTTGACTTGAGAACGTGTTGGCTAAAGGGTTGAAACTGGAACCGAACCGATAATTTCTAGAGAATTAAAGAATAAGTTTCACATATATTGAGCACCAACAAACCATTGACGTTGCACTTTCCGAAGAAATCGATGACGCCAATCACCGCGCGTCGTCTTGTTATGAAATCCAACGATCATGAAACACATTTCCCAACAGGGGAAGGTACGTCATCGATGGTATTTCGAGGGGATAGCTTCTGGTGTCGACTTCGGTAGTCCTCAAAATAGAACCGGACCATTACGGAATCGACTGGCCTGAGCTCGAAGCGGAGCGATCTTGATTGATGGAGGCTAATGAAGACGACGACGACGACGATGTTGTTGTGAAATTGTCGCACTAATCCCGCAACTCGCGGCGTGCCTAATTGCGTGCGCCTGATAAAGGTTTCAACCTTAGCGACAAACCAATTTGGACGGCCCCGATAATTGCGCGCAGGCCGCGTCTAATAAAGTGTCACCGTTCTAGATAGGCCCTGGCGGGTCGGCCGAAGGACGCTACACTTACGTTGGCAACAACAGCGCAGCTTCTACAGCGGACGGTTTCATGCTCCGTTTCACGCGCTCTCGGAAGTGTGATAAACGATCTGACAATGAGCGGATAGAGAGAGAGAGAGACTACGGTGTTGAATAGTTATTAGTTAATATATACACTTGATATCTAGGCTAGGCCGGGTTTAGCTGGTCCTCGGCACACGCGCACACTTAGCTGATCATCAACGCCACCGTCCTCCGGGAAGAGGCAAATAAATTGATTAACAACCGCATTAACTTGGAAATCTCCGGTAGAGCCGGAGCTGCGGCCACACTAGTCCACTTTAGTCCGCATCTAATTAGAATGTATATTGATATTAGCATAGTGCTAAGCGACTTCGAGCGCTGGAGATCTAGATCTTCGCGACGAGGTCGTAATTCTAGCTCGTTGAATGACGAAAAAAGAGCACGATTGTGCGAGTGGCCGCGGACCATCGGAACGCTTACTACAATTGGTCACTTCCGGTCGGCCAACGAGAAATCGTCCACCGCCTCCGACCGCTAGTCAAGATCACCGGTCCATCTCGATCACTTGAGACAATTTAGAGAGCCACTGCTGCTAGATTTGATCAATTTACGTGCATCGCGTTATCAGAATCCCCGGAATCGAGCGCTTTCCAGCATGTTCTTGGCGTACAAGTCCGGGTGCACCCGGACGAAGCCTCGAAGACATCAGCAGCGCACCCGGTTCAGTCGTTGTAATGATAGTGATGACACGGTGATAATGGCAAAAGAACACACAGACGAACAGAAGACAGAAGCCATCGCACCCCGGCTTGGTGTTTACACTGGCAATTACCGGGACTTGTCGTTTTCGCAGTTGTTGACGACTCTCCAGAAGGGAACTTTTCCGCTTCAAAGGCGCTTCATGCTAACGTGATAAGCAAATGTGTGAGAGACCGCCGAATCTGGTTTGCCGATTCCTCGGCAACAACATTCGTTTGGAACAGTCAGGTTGTGAAATGGGACAAATTCGATCAACGTAGTCTTTATCAAAACGTATTGGACAGCATGGTTATGATTACCTGCTTACGAACAAATTCCATTGGCAATGATCGAATATGACTCGAAAAGAGATCTGCAATCTAACAAGGCAGGCGCCGTTGATGATCACTGTTAGCAATCTGCACAGTTACGTTAAGTTGATCATTTGGGTGTTCATCTATCGTGTTGGCATTTTTGAGAGTTTTTGACTTCTGGTCTTTATTCGGTTTTATACCCGAATGGGCCAACTTGCTTTTCTTCTGTTAGAAATCCATCAACAATTGATTTGGTGTTGACAAATCAAAGTCAGTATTGTGGTCCTTTAGTGACTCATGCTGATTTTGATTCTGATCATCTTCCAGTAACTTTTTCACTTTCTCATGAAGCAGTTACCAGACCCAATAGTTCTGTGTTTAATTACCACAAAGCTAATTGGGACAGGTAACAGCATCATATTGAGAATAATTTAAATCATGATTTTGTTTTAGAAACCAAAGCTGATATTGATTCAGCCTTGGAATCTTTAACTAATGCAATTTTGGATGCTAGGAATATTGCTATTCCTAAAGTCCAAGTCAAATTTGATTCTCCCATTATTGATGACGATCTTCAGCTTCTGATTCGTCTGAAAAATGTTCGCCGAAGACAGTATCAACGTTCTCGTGATCCTGCACTGAAGCGAATTCAAAAAGATTTGCAAAAGGTTATTGACCACAGATTCACTCTCCTGCGAAATGAAAAGTTCGCAAGAGATGTCGAACAAATTAAACCTTATTCCAAACCTTTTTGGAAACTTTCAAAGGTTCTTAAGAAACCTCAAAAACCCATCCCTTCTTTAAAAGATGGTGATAATATTCTATTAACTAATGGGGAAAAAGCTCAAAAACTTGCTCAGCAGTTTGAGAGTGCTCATAATTTCAACTTGAATGTTTTGAGTCCTATTGAAAATCAAATTTCAATAGAATTTCAGAATATTGTTGAACAAGAATTTTCATCAGATGAAGTTTTTAATACGGATCTGAATGAAATAAAATCTATTATCAAAAAATTTAAAAATATGAAAGCCCCTGGTGAGGATGGCATTTTTTACATTTTAATTAAAAAATTACCAGAAGCAACTTTAAGTTGCTTGGTCAAAATTTTCAACAAATGTTTTGATTTGGCATATTTTCCCAGTAGTTGGAAAAATGCCAAAGTAATTCCGATTTTGAAACCGGATAAAAATCCTGCTGAAGCCTCAAGCTATCGGCCCATTAGTTTGCTTTCATCTATTAGTAAATTATTCGAAAGAATAATTCTTAATAGAATGATGACGCACATTAATGAAAATTCAATTTTCGCTGATGAGCAGTTTGGATTTCGCCTTGGGCATTCAACTACTCATCTGTTGTTGAGAGTTTCAAATTTAATTCGAAGCAACAAATCTGAGGGCTATTCTACTGGCGCTGCTCTTCTAGACATAGAAAAGGCATTTGACAGTGTTTGGCATAAAGGTTTGATTGCGAAATTGAAAAGGTTTAATTTTCCGATTTATATCGTGAAAATTATTCAAAATTATTTGACGGATCGTACTCTGCAGGTATGTTATCAGAATAGCAAATCTGATCAACTACCTGTACGTGCTGGCGTCCCTCAAGGAAGCATTTTGGGTCCAATTTTATACAATATTTTTACTTCTGACTTGCCTGATTTGCCCCCAGGATGTCAGAAATCACTTTTTGCTGATGACACAAGCATCTCCGCCAAAGGCAGAAGCCTTCGTGTCATCACAAGAAGATTACAAAAAAGCTTGGATATTTTCAATTCTTATTTGAAAGAATGGAAAATTACTCCAAATGCTGCAAAAACTCAACTTATTATTTTCCCTCACAAACCAAGGGCTGATTTTCTTAAACCAAAAAGTCATCACATTATAAAGATGAATGAGGTAAATTTAAAGTGGGAGGATCAAGTGAAATATCTTGGACTTGCTTTTGACAAAAACCTTACTTACAAGGATCACATTGAAAGTATCCAGGTTAAATGTAACAAATATATTAAATGTTTGTATCCACTTATAAACAGGAATTCTAGACTTTGTCTCAAGAATAAACTGTTAATTTATAAACAAATTTTCAGACCTGCCATGCTTTATGCTGTGCCGATCTGGACAAGCTGTTGCTTAACCAGGAAGAAAAAACTTCAGAGGATTCAGAACAAAATTCTGAAAATGATTCTGAAACTTCCTCCCTGGTTCAGCACCAGTGAACTTCATCAATTAGCCGAAGTTGACACTTTGGATGTTATGTCCAATAAGATAATTGATGCATTTCGACAAAAATCATTGCAGTCTTCAGCTGCATTGATCCGCTCTTTATATAGTTTATAAGTTAGTTTTAAGGTATCCCTTTTCCCTTTTGTACATGTAGGACCTCCTACATTTGAAATCACTGAATAGCGAAAGCTACAATATTTCATGAATAAATGAAAGTTGCTAGTATTTAAAATTGAGGTGAAAAGTCATCGTTTGTGATTGGACACTCAATAATATTTTAACTGAATGAATGTACATGGAAAAGAAATTTGAATAAATATAAATTAAAAAAAAAAAAAAAAAAAATTGAGAGTTTTTGATATCCCAAAGCATACCTGAATCTGTTGACAACCCTTTGCTGAAACTTAAAAAAACCCCGACCTCCGGCTCCAACCTTGTGCCAGTCAATCACTCCAAGTCCGCTAATGACGCTCTCCCGCCGCAAACAACTCCGCTCGCGCTAACCTAGATTCGGCTTTCGGCGCGCATCCGATCAACCGTGTTCGTACACGTCACAGAGTGGTAGACCACCGCGCGCCGGAACCGTGCCGCGATGGCGCATGCGTGCATCCCCCAAAAACCTAAGCGATCTTAACCTCCTCCCCGAGATCTGCAGCAGATGTAAGATGAATGACGTCAATTGTTTTGGGACGCTTGAGCTCGCAGACGCTGCCGCCGCCGACAACCTTGATTCATCCCGCCACCCAGTTCCACGAACTGACCATCGCCAACCTTCTAGAGATGTGTAGTCCGGTGTGTCCCTAATGGACAAACACCGACGTCGTCGAGTTGTACGCTTTGGACGTGGTTCATTTCTCCCCCCCCTGTTCGAGACGAATGGCTAAAAATAAGTGGAAATGTTTGAGATTTTCGGGGTAAAAATATTGGCCGCTTCGAGATCGGAGATCGAGTGGCGGCCAGAGTGTGGGGTAACGTGGCAATGGTTGTACGGTAACCCCCTGTGGCTGAACCTGTGAAGATAAGCGTTCAAGTCTAAAAGGTGTTGGTGAAGCCGGTGATTTTTGAAAGGTTCCACATCGTCCGCGGATGGTGATTGACAGCTGCTGAGACGCTCTTAGATGTAGAACTTCGGATCTTGGTCGACTCCCTGTGTTCAGCATGAATAAAAAGCAGCAAATAGCCGGCAAAGTCACTACGATCAACATGAAATGTAAGAAGCTATGCTTTTAAATTTGATAGAACTTAAAACATGCAAAATGTTGTGAGGTTTCGGTTTTTGAAGATCTATTTTCAGGTCTAATATCGCACTCGTTTAAAAAACATGTGACGAGCCGAAAAAACCATCCGCTTGCAGGCAGTGATACGTCAACCAAAACTAGTACGCTAGTTTGCACCAACAACAACAACAACAACAAATGTCGCGAACAACTCCGCAGCCGCGTGTGTAACACGAGGCGTTACCTTCAACTTATCGATTTTAAGGTCCGCCCTTTGCCACCCACTGCTGGGAGCCCGCGCGCTCCTCTATAGCAGAGTGATTTTGCACTGGGTGGATTGTTGAAAAGCCACCCTTTGGCTGGTGGTAACACTGTGAAAATATTCGTATAATTCTTGATTCTAAGAGAGAGCAATGTTCGACGAACACTAAAAAAACTTCATTGAGTATACAATATTTTTTGAATGTATGTGTAGTTTCCCTTAGCATTACTAAATAAATTAGTTTTAGATACTTGTGACAGCGGCATCTGACGTTTTACCTGAGGTTGTAAAAGTGCGATCCCAAAAATTTATTTTATAGTGCCACCTCGCGACGTATTGATGCAATTGCAATGGGATTGTGCTTCGTTTTGCGCTGTACAGAGTTGCACTGTGTTCCTTTTTTTTGCTTGCTACTACAATTTTCCTTGCCCCCCGGGAATTATCCTGCTGCTGCCTCTTTCGAGGGATGAACTGAACCCACCCGCACGGTAGCACTACAGTGCAACCCTGGTCGTCTGACACATTTTCGTTAAATTTTGAGACTTTAGATGAAGGCTAAGTGTTCAAAAAAAATTTTTCCCAAATCCTCCCAGTATAGGCGTAGCCTTTAAGCACAGTGTGGACCACTGGCGGTACCAGGGGAGCCTGGTGGGCCCGTGCCCCCCTTGGGCAGAAATTTGATCAGATTTGTCCGAGGGGTCATTCACAAACATCGTAATCAAAAAATCCCATGCGTGTGCCCCCTCCTTCTGTCAGAGCCTGGTCACGCTACTGGTGTGGACATTTACGTTCTCAAATATTTTTGTTGCACCGGACAGCACTAACCACTGTGGCACCCCCTACAGCGTGCCCGAGCAGGTGAAAATAGCTGGAAAAGTTCAAGTTCTGTTATTTTCTGGAGGTCAGGACTTGTTATTAAAACACCCAGCTTAGCTTTCATAATAACAGAATGTCTCCCCTGATGACGGTACCCAAAGTGTAAGAACCCAAAGTTTCAGCAATATAAAAAAATATTTCGTTATGCACACTAGAAAATTGGTTACCTTGGGGGGTTTTTCATGGCCAAAATAACGCGCTTGACAAAAAAGGTCAAAATTTTCCCATAGTTCTGGCCATATTTAGCAAAATATAAAATAACAAGCTCTTCCCGGCAAACTTCGTCTTGCCCTTTTTAATTTTCCTGACGTTTAATGCTTGTTTGCTAATTCAGCCTCCTGTGATCAAAATTTGATTTTACGTTACTTTTCCCATACAATCTGCAAACCTTCCGGAATCGGTTCCAGAGTGGCCAAAGTTGTTACTTTTTGGCGTAAGAACCTTCCTTGGGCTTATACGAACCCAACGCAACAAAGACCACCTCGATCCGACTCTCCGTATTGAACTGATTCGCGTTCGAACAAACCCGTCGAAATTTTTTATATATATAGAAGATGACAAATTGGGTTATGGGAAATTGGTCAAAATTCTCCCATAGTTAAAGTTAAATTCAACAATCAAAAATATTTATTAACACATTTGGTTGTGATTGTTGTTTTTTTTTAAGTTGGAATAACACATTACTAACGTAAACAATAATTGAATAATTTCCATGTGCCATTACTTGAGTTGTGACTGTCTAAGTCTTTGGCATTCTATCATAAGATGTCTTCAATAATTATCTGATAACAAATTCAGATTTTTCAATAGGACTTTAATAGGAAATCACCTCCGTGCAGACCCGTCATGCTATGTTACTGATTGACATTAAATGGAGACTTAAACTCAGGATCTTGGAAAAGACTAGATTCCAATAACAAATTTCATACCAAGTCATTGAAAATTAGCCAACTCAGTCCCAGCTTATAAAGATTTGTGCTCCAGCCTTTCATGGTTCCGTACAAGTTGTAAAGTTGGATTTTTTCTTATGACTCTGACTTCAAATTCTCAAGATTTGTCCAGTCCGTTACACTACAATTTTTTTTTAAGTTTCACTCAAGAATGACACCTGTTTGTTTGTAAACAAAAGAAACGTACACTGACAGCATGCTGTCTTATCATGTGTACAACTAAACAAACTTCAAACGATAGCTTTCAAACCACCGGGGTTCCACTGTACCCGACTTCTGCCCATTGCAATGTGTACGTTGTTGCACAATGCTGCAACATCCACCGGAGAGAGCCAGGCCAGCTGTGTGCTGTATCGATGTATCGCGCCCCAACAACAAGGAGTCCAACAGTTCAATTCCAGCTCCTCACAGCAGCGCTTGCAGAGCTGGGGAAAAGCGGAAAAATTTATGTTGCTTTTGTCCTTTCTCGGGAGCTATCCTCCCCCCTCCTATTTGTGAAAATCCCCCCTGAAACCGAAATGGGCGTAGTTTTTATGGTTCTTGTTCCACTTGGCTCGAGTTTCCATCCGGGTTTTCCAATGGTCGCAAGAAGCCTTGTGTGTTGTGAGGGGGAGTCGGAGGAGGTGGTGGTGGCACATAAATCCTTGTGTCTGTTTTAGGATTGCAATGTTTGCCTTGGCGTTGGAACGTTGCTGTTGTTGAGCTGAGAAAAAGTTTCAAATTTTCCTGTTTTCTGGACTGCTGTTTTTTTATGGACGTACACCAGATTGCGGCCAGCGGAAAGCAATTGGCTGTGTTATGTAAGAGAGGCGACGTTTGCACATGTAATCGAAATCGAATTCGGAAGTTTGGTTCGAAAAGAAACAAATATAAGTTGAGGTTGGAATCGAAAATCCTCTAATGCAAGAATAATTGCTTGAAGACATGGTAAAACCGATGAAAAATGTGTGGACTGTTCCATACACACATCAACTTTTGTACCTCTACAATTCCTACTCTAGAAAATAAGAGATCGTTATTCCACTCAGTTATCATACTCATCTTATCAATGCATCGACTTGTCGCCTCATAACTGGCAACCCTGACAGAAAATGACGTCAATTACGGCTTCGGGTAGTTTTCCTTTATCAGCTTCAATTGAAGCTCTGCAATTTTGCAGTGAACCTGTCCACAATTGAGCATAGATAAGACCCTGGAACTGTACCGAGAGTCACGTGGAGGAGAGGACCATAGAAACTAGGTGGCCGGAAATGGCATCACGGACTCCTCCTCCACGGTGCGCCGCTCTGTGGGGGATGCAACAAGACGTCGTCGTCGATTCGCCGTGCAATGAAGTGAGAAAATGAATAATCACACGATGCGCTCAGAATTGCAGCAGATTGCAGTTGATAACGGTGCGGGGTCGAGCGACAGCGACGACGTGTCGTGGAGACTACAGCGTTAGATATAGCACTCGGCGTCGGAGTCTGTGTTATTTGCCCAGGCAAACCTCGAGGCAAGCTCGAGGGGTACCATAAATTTCACCGCCGTATGGAATATAATGACCGGAGCAATAAATCTCCCCCCTCCCTGGGAGAAGTAGGCCAATGGGACGTAACGCGGGAGGTGGAGGAGGGTCGAGCTCAGAGCAGAACCCAGATTCCGACACGGGCTAATCAGAACTGATTGTAAGGTGTGTTCCGCGCCGGCTGCGAAGGCGGCCACTACTCACTGATTGTGTCAATTTATGCGATAGATTCATTTCTTGTTCAACCTGCTTCTGAGCGAGCACATAAATTTGAGCTGGCCGAGTGTTGAGTAGAATTAGGAGCCTTTTATAAGGTAGGAAACTACAACAGCTAGGATCGCTACTAAATCAATCACTTCAAATAGACCGCAATCTTTGCTACAAACACTATGATTATCAGTGTATAGAAACGGTATCATAACTTCTCCGGTACCTAATTTGACGTAACTTGCACCAAATTCGCTAATTTGGACTGTTTACCGATTGGTTATCGGAGTTATCCGCTCCCACGTGTGGGTAAACAGCGTACGCATTAATGCGCATTCAATCCATTTTCCACAAAAAAAAAAGACGCGCATGTACTTTGAAGTTCATCCGCTACACCCAAAGGAAAAATATATCTCAAAATCTGCAACATTGGATTTGCTGCAGAAAATGTCACATTTTCTAAATTTTTTTGCAGCAAGCCCGTAGATCATTTTTGCCCGCGTGTAAACATGTCAGCAATCTGCAGTTCTCACCAACACATATAATGCTGGCCCGTCCCCGAGCAACACTCCAAAGAGAAGCATATGTTGGTGCTCTTTCACTCACTTTTCATCAAGTGTCCATGGCGCGGTGGTAGCGTGTAGGTTCAATAACCAAGAAGTTGGTGGTTCAATCCTCGTTCTGCTAAGTTTTTTTTTGTGAAATACAACCAAAAAGCCGTCGGTAATGTCGATAATTGTCGGTAACGGGCAAAAATGTCATACCCTTATATCGCAAAAAATGCATGAGGACAGATTTCATGCAGATTCTGATATACTTTCATTCCGCCATGCATCACAATCATGCGACTGCCAGTTGGGTGTATAAGTGCACGATTTTTGAATTAACGGCGTGAGGTTAAAGTGACAATCTCTAGCGGCAATATTTTGTCCAGTTTCATGCGTCAGAATCCTTTGCAGTTTTTTTCGACCTCAAAAGTCTGCAATTGCGTTTTTGTGATCGTGCTAAGTCAACGTCGCCTAAATTGTACTAAAATAGTAAACTGTAAAAAAAACACCGTAGTGTAGGGGCAAGCGTGGTTGCCTCTTACCCAGTCGGCCTGGGTTCGATCCCAGACGGTCCCGGTGGCATTTTTCGAGACGAGATTTGTCTGATCACGCCTTCCGTCGGACGGGAAGTAAATGTTGGCCCCGGACTAACATAAAGGTTAGGTCGTTAGCTCAGTCCAGGTGTAGGAGTCGTCTCCCTGGGTCCTGCCCCGGTGGAGTCGCTGGTAGGCAGTTGGACTAACAATCCAAAGGTCGTCAGTGCGAATCCCGGGGTGGATGAAAGCTAAGGTGTAAAAAGAGGTTTGCAATTGCCTCAACAATCTTGCCTTCGAACACCTAGTTTCGAGTAGGAATCTCGCAATCGAGAACGCCAAGGCAATGCTGTAGAGCGAATAATTTGATTTTGATTTTTTGAAGAAAAAAAAAACAGTTTTTATGGGCTGTAACTATTTGATCATGACAGTAGTCTTACGAACTAAAAGTCTAAAATCTGATTGAGGCAGATTTTTTTTATTTAAATCTGTTAAAAATCTTTAAAATAGTTTTTTTATAAATATCAATGTCATTTCTGGAGCAACACGAGAAAAGGGCGGATAAGCATTTTGACAGCTAGAACTATTTTGCAAATTCCAAAACAAAACGTAACTTTATCAGAAAACTCGAAATGTACAACTATAGCTAGTAGTGCATCCATCCCGGGAATTCCCGGGACTAAATTCCCGGGATTTTTCCAAAACCGGGAATTTCCGAATCCCGGGATTTTTCATAATTTGTCCCGGGAATTCCCGAAATTGAAAAAAAAAACAAATTTTGGTCTGGAAATTCTGATTTGGTTGTAGAAGTAGATGAACAGTTTAATACATAGTAAACAATACGAATTTTAAATTTGGATTCGGAATATATCAGCTTTAATTTGACTTATTTGGGAAAATTGTTTAAAATTTAGTATTTTCTATTTAATTTTATGTTTTTTTAAAGACTGGGTATTAAATTAATATTTAGGATTTTAAATTTGAATAAAATCTAACCTTAAAATATTGTTCATCAAACACCGGAATATGGGGCAAGTAACGAATTAAGACTGCTATTTAAGAAAAAAAAAATGCATCGTGTTTTGAATAACTTCGGTTAAAACAGGAACAGAAAAAACAATGTACAAGAATTTCCAAATCTAGATTTTTTTTTTAGAAGGTCCAATAAACTATTGTGTTTCATATGTTTAAAGGACCTAATAAAAAAAAGTCTAGAAATGTATTGCTCTGAAATCTCCTGTACCTTTCAGCCTGTAGTCCTGATTTTCCCCAGTTGACGGTACTAACTTAAAGAGAATTAGTAAAATATGTTTTATATAAAATAAGACATTGAAAACTTATCTAAAATTTGCATTGACTGGTATCATTTTATTTCCAGATTTTTTTTAAAGGTCCTATAAACATATGAAGCACAATAGCTTATAGGACTTTTTTTTTTAAACTCTGGTTTTGTTGCCGCTTCTCGGTTTTGTAGATATTTTTAATGTAATTTTTCAAGCTTTTCTAGTTATGGCATTTATAAAAATATATAAAAGAAATATATTCATAAAACACTTATTTAATTTGAATGACATTTGAAATTGATATTTGTACTTTTTTAAATAAAAATTCATTTTTTCGATTTCTTTTAAGTTATTTCAAAACTGTCGTCCTTGTCTAGATTGAAGTGTAGATGGTCACCAATTATTATTATTAAGCTTATTCAATGATTTTAAGCTTGAAAGCATATCAAATATTATAAAAACATCGATTTTTTGACTGCTTCAAAAATTTCCCGGGATCCCGGGAATTCCCGGGATTTCAAAAATATTTTTCCCGTTTCCCGGGAAATTCAAAACCCGGGAAAATTGGACGCCCTAATATCTAGCATCCACGGCTACCTTTCAACACTGCGGGTTTTGTTAAATAGTTGCTTGTTGCCTCGGAATTTGCAAACTAGTCCTAGCTGTCAAAAAGCTTATGCGCCCTTTTGAAATGTTGCTCCAGATTTCACTCACGAACGAACTAAACCAAAATATTAAATAAAATTTGTACCAGCCTTATAAAGCGGCAATGCTACGCATTTCAATTCACCGATATCATAAAAATATTAAGTTAGTCACAGCAGTAACTATTTGATTCCAAAAACTCTTTATAATACTTAGAAAAAATCAACAAATTTAAGATAAAACCCTTATGGAAACTGAAGATTACATACTTAACAAATGTACTGCAACAAACTTGCCCACAAATTCAAAATTTTAGTTGAATTTTCTTCAGATTTCCTTGATAGAATAGAAAACACATCCGTAAACATTGAGATGTTTCTAAAACTTAAAAAATAATATTTTGAACAAAATTTTGTCGACTTTGAAAAAAAATACAAACAAAAAAAAGGTGAGGATAATCAAAAAAAAACAAATGAGCGTTCATGAATTCGGAACCACGAACTTTTTAAAACACTTTATGGTTCCGAATTTTATGAACGCTGTTCACGATTTTTGGAACTGATTTTTCTTCGTGTACAGGATATTTTTACAGAATCTCTTTCAATTCAAATGCTCAAGTATTTAACGATGATTGACTTCATTGTTTATCACATTTAACAACAATGAATTCAACAATATTAACAAAATGTTTCTAGCTATTTTCAAAACGTTTCGATGTAACCCAATTTGTTCTCTTCCAATTAAACTTTTAATTACTTAAAAACAATTAGGAATGCTCCCTAAAAGCTGCGTAATCGAGCTTCAAAGTGTAGACGAGCTATCATTGGATGCTAGATTGAAATACATACGTTTTTCCTATTACATAAAGGGCTTCTCCAATACCACAAACGCTCGTGCAGCTGCATTATAAGGATAAATCACACACATACACACGAACCAAACAGGACAACGAATCATCATTATGCAATCCTTTTTCTTCCCATCTTCGCCCTTCTTACTCCGCTGAACCGCGACGTCGCGTTTACTCGTTATCGCTGGCAATTGCTGGTGATGGTGGTGGAGCTTTTCGCAAAGGATCCCACCACCACCACACTTGACACACACAACACGGCGGCGGAGATCCAAGCAATTCGAGCCCGAAAGCTCCAAAAAGAGAGAGAGAGCGGGACGCTCTCGCGAACACGCCACTACGTGACGCAGTGTGACGTCATCAAGCTGGAGAGCGGGAGCTTTCGACACCGACGGTTTGCTGGAAGCTTAAACGCTACCGAGCGGCCAAGTCAGCGTTCAGTTGAGCGCCGTACACGTTCGAAGCAGGTCGCGTGTCCGTGGTGGTTCCGAGAGTGTGTGTCCCTAGGTAGAAGAGGCGCACCACACCGTTTCTTCGTGTGTGCGTGTGTGGTTGTTGTGTGTGAGCGCGAGTGTCCTTCTTTTGGGCCTCCATCCCCCCTCCCCCCTGGTTTCTCTAGAGTGGTGAGTGTGTGTTGTGTGGGGCGTTTGAAGCGGACAGCTGTAAGTGAGTGCCCCCTCCGGAACTCACCTGCAAGGATATCTAATTCGTGGAGGATATTTTGGAGCAAGTCACGTGAGAGACGAGCGCTCACTGTGAGTTGCTCGGGATTTCCCGGAGCGGGTTTTGTGAGGGGGAGTTCCCGCGTGAGTGATCACACGCTGAGCGCCGAGCAGTGAGCGTGAGTGGTGGGTGACCGCGAGACCTAGAGACTAGCGCTGTCCATCGCAGGACGGTCACTTTTCTCCGCGTGCTCTCCGGGGGTGGTACACGGTCCGTAAAGTTCCAAGAAGTCGTCGCCGGAGTGTCGGACAGAACGGTAGTGTGTGAAGAGGGCCGCCTAGTAGATACCTAGTGAGGACACTGGAGAAGGTTCCCGATCTTGGACTTTTGCACTTCGGGGAACTCGCCACGCCGAGCGTGGAACTGGCCAGGTTTGGACTTCTCCGGGTGGCCTCTTTTTTCCGGGGAATTTTGTGAGGTTGAAGAGTAGTGCGCGCGCGTGTTCTAGTGCAAGAAGACACATTCAGCTGGAGCAGCTGGGAAGAACTCGTGTGACCCACAGAGAGGACCCACGTGAATCGGTGGAGAAATTTCGAAATTTTTCCACTTTTTCATGGCAAAAATCTGAAGATTTTTTTTCCTCTTGTCTATCCTTACGATCACGAAGAAAAAAAATGACAGTGTGAGAATAATCCAAAAAGGAAAGAGAGAGCGAGAAAAGGAGCGCGCGCGAGCGAGCGTGTAGAGAAAGAAGCCGAAGAAGAAGAAGAAGGAAAGCGAGTGAGTGAAGAAAATCGATTTTCACCAAAGAAGAAGCAGGTCGTCGGCGAAGAAGCGGAAGGAGAAAGAAGAAGGAGTACGAACACAGAGAGAGACCCTCCCCCGACAGGTCGCCCAGCGCGTGGAAGGATTTGCCCCTGCCCACCCGTTGGAGCCCTGCTCCCCCCTCTCCCCCAGCGGCGTTCACTCACACAAAGGAAGTTGAAGTTGTCAAACAGGAGTTGAAAAAGTACGTGGTTCTTCTCTCATTTTCTTTGAGTTCAACCGTGTGTGACTACACGCTGCTAAAAATCGCACTCTTGACGAGAATTATTTTTAACTAAAAAAATAACATTAAAAAAAACACAGAATATCTCTCTGCCCGTCGTGCGAAGGAAGGAAAATAACGCTGACCATCAAAGTTTTTTTTCGCGTCGTGTGTGTGTGTGTGTGTGCGCGATCGCGTCTCTCAAGCGCGGTCGCGAGAATTAAGCCAAAGTAGAAAATTTATTTTTAGGGTATTTAATAATAAAAGTTTTCGCAATTTTTTTTCGCTGCTCCACTCTAGACACCGCGCGCGTTTGAGGGACGGAAAAACTCGGAAAATCACCGCTCGGGGGACACACTCCTAGCCTCCCTCTCGCCGGGAAGATCTCCGCGGCTCTCTTTATCCAAGAGAGAGTGAGAGGGGCCACTCACGCTCCGTTTAGATTTTCCGTGTTTTTCCCTCCAACAACGTTTTTAACACCCCCCCTTTTAGAACACAGACACACATTACACGCTAAAATCACACACATCAGGAGATTCCTGAGTGACACCGTCGTCGTTGTTCCGGCGGAAATCGCTGCCAAGAGTCCGGCTTAAAACTATGACGGGCGAGGTAGGTCCCAATTCCGCACACATTCCCTGTGTCCCTTTGAGGATAGGTTCGATAGGTTACCTGAAGTTTGACACGTTTGGGAGGGGAACCACAGGGGTTGGACACTCATTCGGGTTGTGTCGCAGGGAACACACACGCGAAGGGCCAAACTTATGTAACTCCCGCGTAGACTATCCGGCTGGATAAAGTGCAGTTTTGTGCACGGGGTTGACGATTTTGACGGAGGTTTTTTTTTTGGCCGCCGTCTCATGGGGAATTCCCTCCGATGATTTGAAATTCTACTTCTGATGAGATATTCCATGTAAATTTCGCAACTTGTCGTGACGGCTTGATTTCTCGATGAAGTCTTGAGACGTTTCCTGGTTAAAATTGTTATGCAACCAAACTTATTGATTTCAGTCTGTCGCTGTCAGCGACTCGCTGATGAAGTTGTGCAGAAAATTCACCTTCTATGAAACTTCATCATGTCCATTAGTCTGAATTTGAGACAGTGATAAGCAAAAAAAAACAGAAGAGCCAGAACAATTTTGAATCCATTTCAAATTTCCGACAAGATACTAAAAACACATTCCATTCGACATCCGTTTGTTATGTAATCCTTTAACATGGCTGGAAAAACACAAGTTGACATAAGTTCTGGTAACGATAAACAGTATACGCCACTCAAATCCGACTTTTTTCTTAACAACATGATATGTTGCCTTCTTTGATTGTAAGGCAAATTTCAATACCAGAATAATTGTTATAGGGGAAATATACCCATTTTAATCACTCTAAGCCGTTCGACCAATTCTCATCACTTTTGCCATTTTCCGCTATTAAATCAACATTTTCAGATGTATCAACAATGGAGAGTTGCTTGCTCACATTTATTTGAACTATTTATTACTTTGGAACAATCAAAAACACGTTATGAAAGCTGTAATTCATGATCAAAGTGCTGATAGGCCGATAATAGAAATAGGCTGAGAAAGGGTACAGTACTTGATATGAACTGGACAGAAACATTTTACTTTTTTTTTGAGCGTGTGCTTTGATAATGATATTCTTTAAAAATACTTTCTTTTAAAAGCAATCACAATATTTTTATTTCAAAAATTTAAGTGTTTAGTTTTTATTGGTGTCCAGTTTCTCCTGTACACTTTTATTTTATGTTTTGTCAATATCGAAGATTCGACATTCTTCACTGTCGTAACTAAATCTTGACTATATCGTCAAGTATTCCGTAATTTATTGTGAAACAAAATCTTTCCTATGGGACATTCCAATATGTTAGGCAGGATTTGATCATATTTCCAACCAATTTGTTGTTTAATATCATTCATACAAATTATTTTGCGAACATTTGAAGGAAACTTCCTTGCTCACTTTCTCCTGAGCTATTTATCACTCGATATCAGTTGAAATCGAAAAAACGGAAACGAAGCTGTAACTGAACTGGGCTGACATGCCAACATTAGGTGTTTGACGAAATAACATGCTGTTTCCCTATTTCCAAATAACTCACTTTTATTTGAGTTGAAGATGTGAATGTCGTCAAATATGTTTATCCTACTGTTGAATTGCAACCAGTTTATATCGAATGTAAGACAAAGGTAAAGGTAATTCCAGAACAAATCTCATAAATATTACGGCTGTTCATACAAGCACTTTTTTGTGTCTTGGTGGTTGATATATTTTAACTGTCTAGCACCCAAAGCTATCAACCAGGTAAAAACAGTGAAGTCTTTCAAAGTACCAAAGAAATAGTTAAATGTTGATGGTGAAATTATAACCAATGTGTCATATTTTGACCAAGAAATTGTAATTTTTTTTTTCAACGCATAAATCTACATTTTCCTGGTATTTTTGTCGAATTTGAAAATTAATGCTTGGAAACATTGTTGATGTGTTGACCTTTATAACAAATTTTATGAAAGATTAATAAGTCAACTTAAAAAATTTAACAAAATATCACAATTTCTTAGTTTCCTTTGCTTTGAAGCGCCTAACGAAAAGGCCAAAAAATAATTTGGTAAAAACTGTTTCAACTCTAATTTTTATCGGCCAGGGCTCCTACGATTCTGATGATATCAACCGACTTTTAGTTTCATTTTTTTTTCTTATTAGTTGTATCTAACAGCCAATCTTTGTTATTTTTTAGTCTTACATTTGTTTAAACTTAGTAATTTTCAAGTAGATTTTAAGTGTTCAAAGAGTTTGTTTGTCAAAATAACTAAATAAACTTCAAAAGGAGAAAAAAAAATCTGTTACGGAACTATTAAAAATTTTCCTCTGTGTTAAATCCCAGATCAGATGACTTTCTCTCACACCTATTTAAAAAGAAGTATTTTTCCACTGTAAAGTGGCAACCTGTCCCCACTGTTAAGCATTCCCGGTAAACAGCAGCGCTTCCCCCACGAAACGTGATTGCTAATCGCACCTAATTGTGACGACCTCTAATTAACGGAGAAGATCGTGACAAACGGTTGATTTGCGCGAACCTGTCATTGAATATTCAAGGAACGTTGCTGTTGTTCGTAGTTTTGCGATTACTGGAATGTTAAATGCGGTTGAGGTTCGGCCATTTCACTTTTATGAGGATTTCATTTGAATGAGAAATACATTGGATGGTTGTGACAAACTTACATGTAGTAATACTATGATAATTAATAATTTACAACATAGTGTCAATTTCCCACGAAAAGTCCCCCACCTTGAAAGACAAAACGAAGACTTATGCAACGCTCGATATCTCGCGTTTTCTATGGTTTCTTCTACCCCTGTTGGTATCGTCACTACCTTGACGTGTATTACCATCATCGGGCTGTGAGTGAGTGAACCGTGTCTCGTTACTTGGAGAGACCTCCATGTCCTTCTGTGTGGAATCGATACCCCACGGAAAGGATTTCCAGCACCAAGTCCTTTCAGCAGTACTCGGTTACATAATCTGGACGTTTTTTTTTGTTCCCTGCATTGGAAAGGATTCCTCGGCCGGATTTGCTGCCCTGTCCCGAAAAGGAGTTTCCCTTAGTCCGAACCGTGCCGCAAAGTATTTCACCACATTGGTGGCGGTTAAAGCCTGTTCCAAAAGGCAAGCAAAGAACCTCTTTAATTGCTTCCCAACAATTGGATGTTTCGTGGGGGGACCCACCGACGGTGAATCCTATTAAAGCTGGGATCGACAAAGTTGGCGCAGAATCGCTCGCGAGAGCTTTCGCTCTCACCACTCACGAGTGAGTGCCTGCGCTCACCACTCATTTCCACTCACTCAAACTAGTTTTATGTAATGTGATATCCTTTCTGGTTTTCTTTTTTTTCGGAAAAGGATCGACTTTCCAATGTGTCTATCATGGCACATTGTGCAAAGTTTTTTGTTCACGAATGTTACATAAAAAAATGATATCCGATCTCACGTGATACGTAGAGCGCGTTCAAATTGTGGGATTGATTTCAATTCGTTTGAATTTGACCATAAATGTGATGAATGCTGTGATTTATAATTTTAACCTGCAAAAAAAATCACCACTCTCATGTTCGCACTCAGGGTCAAGGTTCCGGCAATCACTTGATCGTGCAACTATTATCCTACAATCCCTCGTGAGAGCTCCAACACTGTACAATTAGTGTACACTGAAAAAAAGCAATGTATTTTCCTCAGTGCTTACACAATCAGTGCAAATTTGCTCACGGGCCGCTCCCCAATCATATCATGTTGGGACCAATTGAGATCGCTGTCGCAGCGAAACAAGGTTCATTCATTGATTCCATTCAGATTGTATGGACAGATCGTCCCCCTAACTCGTGTGATGTGGCGCTCGGATGCGCGATCAACGAGGGGTCAGAGTGCTGGTGCTTTTGCTTTTGGCGAGTTACAGTTGGAAACTGATCATAGAGGGAGATGTGTAAAAAATATCTTTTAGATTTTTTTTGTCATTTTTTAAATTGTCTATGGCATCAAATTATGTCAATTCCGTTTTCTAAAGTTTTCCAATTTCTTATGGATTCAAAAAGATGTTGTTTTTATGTTTGACAGTCTTGAATGCAATCAAACTGTCTAGTATTTCGCGCAGTGCGATCAACTAGATGTCAAGAGTGCGTAGAAAATGAATGGATTTTTGATAAAAGTGTGCAATGGTTTATGTCTATTTTATGAGTTTTAAGCACAACATCGTGAACTTATAAGATTTAAGAATAACTTTTGTTTGAAATTCCTATCAAAAACTTTAAGGCCTTTTTCAAATGTTCTGTGCAAGAAATGAGCTTTTTGCTGAAAATTGAAGATTCAAAACCATGTTTACCGAGACTTACGTCGGTTACAGATCTAAAATAAGGTGTTTTTTTCAATTCTAAAGATTGCAATCAAAACAGCTAAAATCAAATAGAAAAACTAAAGTAGTAAAAAAATGCAACAGATTCAACAGGTTTAGTAAACAACCCGATCTGTGGATCGGAAATTCAATTTTGTAAAAAGTTCTTAAGTCACATAAATAAGCATTATACAATGTATTCTGTATAATTAACAAACTATTTAACAAATTTGTTCAATGAAAAAAATAATTTTGATCAATTTTTTGGGGAATTTTGGAAAACTTTAAATAAAGTTTGCAATAATTTAAATTATTTTTACTATGGTATGTTAAGACTTACATAGTTATTCAATAATTGAATGGGATTATTGATAACGTTTAAGTTTGTTCAATTTAAATTCTTAAATAATATCTTCACAATGTAAAAAAAAAACTGGAATGTACACCCACAGAAGAACCATGCCGCAATAATTGTCATGCTGAATTTTCTACACCTAATGACAGTTTTTCTGTCATAACAAGCACTAAGCGTTATATTTTATATTGCTATGCAATAAAAAACAAAACATTTCAGAATTATTCTGAGTTTTTTCTGCATCAACCAACTAACTAAAATTTTAATTTTTCACCAAACTACACCTCTGATCATCGCTGAAAAATCTCAGCCTACATTGGCGCTACTCAATCGAATTGAATATGCTCAATTGGAGGTTAGGTATGCGATTCGCGATGTCAAATCACGGCGGACATCGCGTCTCAATGTTGGTGCAAATAATCAATTCCGATCAACCGCGTTCGTGTTTGCGTCGTTTAGCGCGCACTTTTTTTCCATGCTATGCGCTCCACATCAATTAAGTTGATACACATTTACCATATTTGAGCTCAAGTGCAACTCGAATCCCGGTGACTGATGGTATTTGTTACTTGTGCGTGCACAAACACAGTAAAACAAGCGAGTTTTATGTGTAATTGAAACGTCATTGGACCTTACTGCCACTGATTTAACAAGGTTACACTGAAAGAAATCATTCTGTCAAACGTGACAAAAATGTATATTAAAGCTCACGAAAATCTACCAACCTGCTCAAATTAGTAACCTAGGTCACACTTCAATCAGGTGGAACCCTTCTGCCTCAGCACAAATCAGTGTGAGTGCGCTTTTGGAGGGCAACCAGTTGCGTTTCACTCACACAGCTGGCATCCATATATCGCACTTGGAACTGCAACTCGCGCGCCCCTGTGTCGGATGAATGTTTTGAATCAAAACCAGCTAAACAGCTGCAAACTACCCGCGCTCGTTATTACCTTCTTGTTACTCTTTTTTTTTTTCTTTTTTTTTTCTCATCGCATTCGCGATTGATGGTCTCGAATAAATCAGTCAATCAATCAGCATGATGGCGGCAGCGTATTCAAGCCACGCTGGTGAGGTGCAAGGTAGAGGTTATAAACTAGCTATTAATACCCCTCCGGATCCGACTACTGACACTGGCTGTCTGCTTGTATCAGGCTAAACACTGGACGGGGAGCAGGTGTAAAACACGGAACGTGCAAAGTTATGTAAGGCAAAAATGAGCGATGAGCTGGAATTTTTTTAATTTGAATAAGAAAGATTGGGAATTTGGAAGCAAGTTGCGAGAAAGTTTGAAACAACTTTCAAAATAAAAACATCATACTCATTTATAACAATAATGATCTCCAACAAAAAAGCTCAGAGTAAAGTGTATTGTCTTCAAATTGAATCTCATCCAATGAAAGGAGCACAACTATCGAGTTTCAGATTGACGCCGCCAAATGGCACGCCAATTACATTCCTCAAAATTTGCTGACAGCACAAAAATGCAATAAATCTAGCAAAACAACGCACACAAAGAGTTCGTGATCCATTCTCTGCGGATGCGTCTCACCTTCGTTCTGTGGTCTTGATTCTCTCTTTTTCTGTCAGTCAGTAATCATAATTAATTTTAACTTTTCCGCATCTTTGCCAAATTGTTTTTTTTTTGGTCGGCTTGGTCACAGTAAAAATGTTAATTTTTTAAATACTTTTTTAATTTTTTTTGTTGAATTGGTAAAAATGTCAATGAGATCTTTGTTTTCAGTATTCAAAAAATCTGTATTTGGGTATTTTGTGCTGTTCTATAACTTAATTTTGCGACCAGAGAGAAGCAAAAGCAATCATCTGACCATCTGAGCCGAAGCAGGGAAAAAAATGAGTAAAATAATGTCAAGAATTCTATTTATTTCCGCCATTAGCACGCATGAGCGAATTGCGCACATTTTCTGCAACTGATGTAAAGCGACAACTGTCACGTTCTGTTGACAGCGGTGCTGGGCAACGGTTTGATAAGTAATTGGAAAAATATTTTATGTGCCACTTTGTGCAAGAAGAATTGTCTCAATGAGGTTACGATATTTTCATGAATCTCTCTGTTATTTCTCTGAGTGCTACCTGATTTTGATTGTTTTTATTTTGTTTACAAACATTGGGCGTCTGTGAAAAGTGACAGCACGATCAGCGGCGTCTGATGTATTCCCAGCGAATATATTAATGAGATAGATCTCTTTTATTGAGTGAAAACTCATTTTTGATTTTATAAATTGGCTGAAACCAATTGAAATTATTGTATCTCAAATGTAAATACAATGTTAACAATATTTACAAACTCAATCGGTCCATCTCAACTGGAACCCAAACAAACACGTGTGCACAAATTGACGTCTGCGAAATAATTCGAAAAAGCAACCTCCTTTATCGCGCTCATAACAAGCCTGCACAGCAGAAAAAAATCCGAGTCACTTGGTCGCGATGTCTCGTACTGGGAAGAAGAGGGCGAGCAAATGTTTGCAAATCCACTTGACACCTGCAATCCAGTTGAAGGTGGATCACTTCCAGCTGAAGGCTGTCTGCAGCGGCGCTGAAACTGGATTTCCTAGGTATTTTCTGGTTGATTGGCGGTGTTTTTTGTGACGTTTTTTTTTTGCTCGCTAATCCGAGTGTTAATTTGTGGTTTTTTAGATGATGGCCACAGATTTGATAGACTCAGGAAGTGTTAATGGGAAGTCATATGCTTTTTTTTATGACAGGAATATAAACCCAAAAGAGTCATCAAGTTAAATTCTGAGTTGCATTGGAACTATCGTTGAAAACATTATTCTACAAAAAAAAAAACTTACATTAACTAAATAACTAATCAAAGAATACGACTCCTTTGGAACTTTCCGACCCCGCCAGGATAAAAATCACGTCCGCTCCAGGGCCAATCCCTAACAAGCTCTGGTGCAAAACAACCATAAATCTTATCCCCTTACCTCCCTTCTCTAACATTAATCTTAATGTCCAAAATTTTTCGTTTCCCCCACCAAACATTGCGATTCCGGACAACTAAACGAATTCTCAGTTCTGAGGCTGCTCCAGTTTCTTGAGTCAGAATTCCTTAAGTCTCCAAATTTCCTGAAGAACTCTAGAACTTGCGTGTACGTATAAAATTTGGCGTAAAACTGTTTTTACTCATTCAAAAGTTTGTTTTTAGAAGAATCTTAAACATTGACTTTTTTGTTCAATAAGCTTCATGAAGACATGGAGAAGTATCGTACTTCTAAGAATCTATAAAATCACTAGCACAGTCACGTACGTGTCTCCGACAGCAGATTCCGGATAAACCCCTTCCCACAATCTCCTCCTGAAAAAAAGCACAAAATTAGCCATATTTGCTTTCTTTGTCTGTTGTTTTTAGTGGCCTCAACCCCCAGACCATGTCGCAAATATTTGCCTAGTCCTTAGTGGCCCCTCCTTTCTTCTTGCACAACTTTTTTCTCTGCGCTTGTCCCAATCCCGACATATCACGGGTTCGTGTAGAGAGATTCGATCCGCAGATTTTGCACAGTCATCACGAGTGATTTCCTCTTTTGTTAAGGGGTGGTTTGCTTACCAAGTGGTGCGTTTTATTTATTTTTAGAAATCATGACTGGAATAACAATTAAGATTAAAACAAGTATCAAATTCTCATCACCCGCAATTGTTTATCTCGCCGAAAAAACATTCAAAATATCTTCAAATGAAACTTTGATCAAGTTACCGGTTAAAGTGAAATTTAGTGTCAAAAACTCAGGGCAAGACAGCAAGCAAGAGAGCAAAACTCTCCCTTCTGCATATTCCTCTCTTCATTCCTTTGCTTCAGAGCAAGAATATGTTTGAGCAAATGGGAGCAGAGAAAACTGCAGTAATCTAATGGAATCAGAGTTGATCCTTTACTCCCATACTCATAGATTTTTGATTGGATTTAATCGACAACAAAATTCTACAAATAATTTTTAATTTGACCACACACCTAAAAAAATCCAAAATTTCATCTTTGCCCTGCATTCACGCCACTTTCGGAGCCGCGGACGTTACGTCGTTGCGATCTTATCTTGACAGATCGTCGCGATATCTGCAGATTCGTGTTTTCCCACTCGTCAATGACCTAATATTGGAGGGGGTCATCAATCACAGTCAACTGACAGCTCAGATTGCCCCACATGGATTACTCTCATTTGATTTGCCGTTTCTACGATATATTTTAGTACATTGCCAAAAAGCTTTCGCTAAAAATATACCAAGGTAAAGTGTTTGAACTGCTTAAGTTGTCTCCCCTAGATAACGACGCAAACCTGTGCTGACGACTTTAGTATGAAAAGACCGTCGAATTTGACAGCTATCGATTGCCAGAACGGTTATCTTTCTTGGCCGACAACCTAATTGTTTTCTTTTTCTAAAATGATGCTGAATCATCGTAAAAGCGTTGCTAACGAATGTAAGGTTTCATAATCAAATTAAATATTTCAGACGGAAGTTGTTAAGTGAGACACATCCGGTAACTTCATGAGCCTAATTGGAACTGCAAATAAGGCCTTGTACTAAAATTTCAACTTTCATAGTTTGCGATCAATCCACTTAAAACCGAAATTAACGATTCAAACTGTAACAAAAAATCAACACTTTTTTCCCACATGCGAGATCGGGGTCGGGTCAACCCCGGAACGTAACCTCATTCATTTTTTTTTCACTTACTAGGGAAGCTGTAGCGGAGATAACGCGCGCTCACGCTGCTGTACTAATCCCGCGCGACTAGACCCATTTTGACTTGTAACAACCGCGCACACACACGGTTATGACTTGTAGATTACTATCAGCCACGGTGTGTTTGAGAATTCAGTTCAAGGCAGCAAAACAAATAAGCAACACACACAAGCGCACACAGTGTTTTAAGGTGTGAAATATTTGTTTTAGTACCGAAAATAACAGTTCTGCAAAACATACGTTTTTTT
The DNA here is from genome assembly GCF_016801865.2 of Culex pipiens pallens. Classification (NCBI taxonomy): domain Eukaryota; kingdom Metazoa; phylum Arthropoda; class Insecta; order Diptera; family Culicidae; genus Culex; species Culex pipiens. Next base: position 118,880,175 of record NC_068937.1, read on the forward strand.
TAACGCGCCAATCATCTGGAAGTGTTTCCATGCTGGATTGTACAGAAGTAAAGGCGTGCTCTGTTTGTTTAAACACACACTTGCTAATCTTGAAGCGAAGAAATTTATACTTTTAGTTCACTGTCGGCTGTCGACGGGTTGAGTTGAGCTAGAGGACCGGGAAGCCGGGTTTGTTTACGGATGAAACGGCAAGTTTTATCTTTTTGAAAAGAGTTTTGTGTGGCTTTCTGAAGGTGGGATGATTTACTGGTGCATTCACAAAGCAAAAACAAACATGATCTTTTGATACAGAGCTGTTTCTCTCTCTCTGGGTAACAGATTTATGTTGCACTCTGTGAATTATGATGTTTGTTTTGATAAGCCAATTTTTACGAACTCATTGTAAGTGTTGTTGATGGTGGTAGTTGTTTAATCTTAAATCAATCGTCTTTTGAAAAATTAAACATATTTCCTATTCCTATTTAAGTTAGTGAGCGCAATGATAGTTGAAATAGTTTGTAAGATTTGTACTAAATACAGAGACGGTGTACTAAAATGTTAGTCAGTTTGGAACCTATTAGAGATCTAGGATTTTTTCTTGCAATCTTTTTCCTAAAAGATCTTGTAACCAAAAGTATGTACCTTTCCTATAAGTCTTTGAATAATTATTTAAGGTTCTCCAAATCTCTGAATTGCAAATGTGACATCCTCTTGCAGAACTGTTAAACTCAATACACAAATAGAATTGAAAAATCAGTTTTGAAAATTACCTTCGCGTCCATTCTTGATGGAAATTGTCTTCTTTGACACTTTTTCAACCGTTGTTAAATGTTAAATGTCTTGTCTTATTATGATTTTTTCATCAAGCTCAGAAAAAGTGATCAAAAATCGTGTATGAGCATAATTTAAACCATTAAACAAAAAAAAAACACGATAATTCTTTGAGCACTATTCTAAACAATGTCGTAAATCGATTTTTCATCACTTTTTTTTATTTATTTATTTAATTTTTTTTAGCTTGTATACCTTTTTGAGATAATGGAAAAATTGTTATGAATTTTGCTGATTGCTGAATGCCAGACAGGCCTCACTCAGATTACTTTTTCCTTAGAATATCAAAATATCAACAACATATTTTAAACATAATGAAAATACACTTATAAAAACACAAGTCAAAAATTTAGTTTCATTATGCAAAAAAAAAAACTTCAAAATATCAAACAAATTTCAAAAATTAATATGATTCAATTTGTGTGAGCTGTCCCGCCCGTGTGGATCAATCAGACCGCGCACTGGACTCACAATCCAGAGGTCGCCGGTTCGAATCCTGCGGCGGACGCTCTAAAATTCTTTGTGTAAATATGGGTATTCGGTGCCGTCGCTCCGTGCTATACTTTCATACACTTAGGAGCCCAGGGCGGCGAAGTCCTTGTAGATAAAAAGGAAGACACTTGTGGTTGGTACTAGCAATGGTGGCTGACAGCTATAAAGTCAACTTCGTTTTCGTTGTGTGAGCTCAACATAGTTTAAAAAATTACTTTGAAGTTATTATCAGAAGTTACATGAAATTTTTGAACCCTTACTCCTTACTCCCTTACTTTCTAAAATGTTCAAAGTTTCATTATGTTTATTAATTTTTCTTCAACTCAAACTAAAGCATAACTACCAAGCGTTCCCATTTGACCACCCAAAAGAAAATTCACCCCTTGGAAACTAGAAGAGCGAGACGGCACGAAAACAACAACATCATCATCTTCTTCCCAGCAGTACAGTTTGGTTGGCCACTGGCCAAGACACACAGCACCCAAACCAGCCCCGGTGGGGGGCCAGCCTTCCCAGCTCATTAATCATTTTCAGCTGACCTTAAACATTAAGGTGATGTGCACCGCCACGCTGTTGGTGTGTAAACTTTTCTCGGGAAAACTCGATATCGATCTGCTCTCTTTTGCCTGCTCGCAGTTTTCCGCTCTAAAATTTTAATGACATAATCTTCGCAAAGGGTTTTACGTCAAAACATTTGCCCAAGGATAAACGTCTTATTTTCAATGATTTTTTGAATGAGATGATTACACAAGCTTAAATTTACAGTCCAGAAGACTATTTTGAAAGAACCTGTTACAAATTCAAAACTTTGAAACCAATCAGAATTTTTCCCTCAGGGGGTAAAATCTTGCCCTCTGGCACGACACCGCCGTGATTATGTAACGTGAAAAGCTGGACCGCGCATGTGCGCTTTCCCTCCACACCACGAAAAGTCAACGGGAAAAGAAGTCTGCGAAAATGAGTGACTCTCCGCTCCAAGCTCTCATTCTCTCTGTCTCTTGTGAGTGTCCATCCGTCCTCGTGGTGGTCATTCCGTCGCGGAATCGATAACCCAACAAAAAAAAATATGGAAAACCAATGGAACCGATCGAATCTCCCGAAAAATCCTCCAATTCCTCAAAAATCCCCAATCCTTAAATGTTTTCCCTCGTTAATTGTATGTTATTCGTAAGCTAGAATAGAACAATCGCTAATCATAATTATTTCTTTTATTACTTTATTTATTTTCATGCATTTTTTTCCCTGCCTGTCAAACCAACCACACACACCCTTCCATCCAAATTCATCGTGTTTTTGTGTGTGTGTGTCTTATTTTGCATAATGATTGTTACATTGCTTGTATGTTGTGTGCAAAAAAAAAAACCATCATCATCGACTCTTGCGCTTTGTCCCGTGAAGACCGGTCGGGCGGACTCGTACCGAGTCGCCACCGTGGCACCGCTGAAGGATGACAACCGAACCGCCGACGGACAGTATAAGGTAGTATTGAGCGTTTTGTGACAAGTTTTTTTTTCAGAAAAAAAAATTAAATTAGTAGCTGGAACAAAACACACTCACACCTTAACAGTTTCATTTGCATGATTTTTAACTTACTAACTTTAGTTTTAGATTTGAAAAAAAAACATAAAATATCCAAATAACAATTCTTTCTAAAACATTAGTTTCTTGTAGTAACATCTACATGGGCAGCGATAACGTTTATTATATAGATTTTTAGTCAATTCAAACTTATTTTAATTCTTTATAATAACAATACTTCAGTAAAAAACAAATCTATATTGCTTTATTTTTAAAAACATTGATTATTTTTTTCTTCACCAATTCAAACAAATAAAATGTGATAATTACACAGTCAGCAGTAGTTCAAGATAAATATTGTAAACCCTTGTCACAAAATAATTTGGCAAACATGTTAAATTTAAACTTGCTGAAATATCTCCAAAACGAATCACATCCTGAATAACAGATTAACCAAAAGTACAATCATTCAAATAACTATATTTAAATTTAGTTTTTTGTTATAGTTTTCAGTAAAAGAGAAATTTGAGCACCTAAAAAAATAAGGAAAATAAATATAAATTCATTTTCAAGCAGTATTTAACTATTAGTTTTTGATAATTCCAGGAAATTTTACAACATTGCATAATGCTTAACCAATTATTCAGATAGTATTGTATCACTTCGACCACAGGTCGGAAAAAGACGTTAAACTTCAGAAAAAAAAACATTTGCCTGCCATAATTGATATTTTGCTTATATATGACAGTAGCAAAACTGTAAAAGAGTATAATTTTGTGATACTTTTTGGGTTTTTTATAGAAATGATTATTTTGAAATTGAGTTTTTTTTTGCCGCTACCTTGACTGTATGGGCATTTTCTCAAAAGAATTATCAAAATACTTTTTTGCGAATTTATACATTACAAAAAAACATGACGAATTTTGTTTCAAGTGTTTCCAAAGATCTGTTAATATATTTGTTCTTTTAACGGAAAAAATCTCTTAAAATAAATATTAGTGAAATTTCGTACTTACACACTGCTTGCAAAAGCTAGGCTGGTCGATAAAAAATATTATTCTGAAATGTTGCATTCACCTAAATAAATAAGTTTCTCTGTAATTTTTTCTATTGTTTATTCTTCCTAACAGTTTTTTTTGAAGCTTTGAATAAAATAATACTAACACTTGTGTAATCCTTTGAATTTGTTTTGAAGCATAAAATATCGTCACAAAAAATCATTTGACAAGTTTGACGGAGTTTTTTAAACAAATTGAAAAAAATAATCCAAAAGTTTGTTGAAATTTCTATTACCGTAGACAAATAACCGAGTATTTGTATAACAATCATCGTTGATTCGATATCAAATTTCAAATCACTATTCACTATTCAATTGATATGCAGATACAAAACGTGCGTTTCATCCACACCGTATCACTTACTGCCAAGTTCGTGCCGTTTTGTGACGACCCTCACCAAAAAAAAAAACAGCATACTAACTACCTAACTACTAACTACTACCTGTATATGCTGGAAATTCCCGACCAACTCTATTAAACAGCCATTAAAATCGGTGACCGGCTAACCACCCTCAAGTTCGTGCCGTTACGCTTCGCCGAGATCCTGTGGTTTTTGTATTTATCTTCTTATTATTTATGCCTACGGTTCGAACAAGTTTGAGCGCTGCGGTCAGGTCGTAACGCTAGAGTTAAACCTCTCACCTAAACATCACGCCTGCACTAATGTACTAACTCAAAAATACACACACGCTGATACTAACTAAGCTAAGCCGCGCGCACGCTTATCCTTGAAACGGTTGGAACGCGGTTTATCTACAGGCGGCACGTTCTCGCCCTAGACATCGATAGCCCCCAGACACTTGTGTTTGTTTTAAACTTAGTATAACAACCGCTTTCCTCTATTTCTCAATCATAACCGTGGCGTAATAGTTGTAGATTTGCTTTAGATTAGTAGCTTGAGTAGTTGCCTGTGCTTGGTTCTGTCTTCTTCTTCTTCTTTCAGTCACTGGATCTTTGGGTAAGATTTGTAAAGAAAAAGGTAACCTTAAGGTATCCTAACTGGTAAATCTTCTACTATGGGCTTAAAAATCTAACCTCAATCGCGCTACGGTGGAGAGAAATCTATCTTATCGATCAGTACCGGTGCACACACGTTTCCTTCGAACAATTTAACAAAAAAAATTATATATTCTCAGCAACACAGTAACAAGTGCGGATCCAAATCGAACGAGCAAATCCATCTAGAACAAACAGGCGCCGGCGCACGTACACGTGCAAACCCTTCAGAGTGTGAGTGTGTGTGTGTATGATTGCAAAGGGTTGCATAACTACTTGCACGCCCTGGCCACCCACTTGACGTGGGGGAGGAAGAAAGTGGACTGACACAGGACACGTGGTTTCACGATGGAAGAAAATGTTGTGCAATCGTCCCTTTTTTTTCCCTCGAGCAGAGCGTAGTTTTGAGCGTGAAGGAACTTTCGCTGAGATATTCGAAAAAGTTCATTGATCATTAAGCATATCATTGAAAGATTTAAAAAAATCAAGGCCAACTAAATGTTTCAGTTGGCAGTTTTCTATGGGACCATCCATAAACCATGTGGACACTTTAGGGGGGGGGGGGGGTGTTATGGCGATTGTCCACGATCCATACAAAAAAGTTTTTTTTTGTATGGACAATTGTCCACGAGGGGGGGGGGACAGATTCCCAAAAAAGTGTCCACGTGGTTTATGGATGGTCCCTATAGACATTTAGAGATTAAGTATCCATTTAAATTGTTTTTTTTTATCGTAACTCTTGGGTTACTTTATCAAACTTGATGATTTTCAATACCAAGCTATGGGGCACGAAACTGAACCAAAAGGAGCAAATTTGAACAATATTTGTTCGGCTAAAGCTGAGAAAATAGTTTAAAATTGTAAACTTTGTGCAATGTTCTTTAACATATTGGTCATGTGTAACATAAACACCACTTTATTTCATTTAAAAAAATAAAACTTCCAGTGCGAGGACCTCTGAAAATTGGAATTCTTGTTTTGAAAAATGTTTCAAAGGTTGGTATTTTTAATTTCACAAATTAAAAAATGTTGAAAAAGGGTAAATTAATCTGCGTCAATAAATTGGAAACAAAAAAATGTATCTTTTTTACGTTCTACTAATTTAAGTTCCACTAAGAGATTTGGACGACACACTTTTATACTATCCAAAGAATTGAATTTTAGTTTCATAACTCTTCGCTCACGCGCTCCAAATCCAGAAAAACAAGTAAACAACACTTGAAACCGATTCTTCAAAGTTGACAACTCGTGCTAGAAAAAATAAAAAAAAATTCCATCCAGAATATTAAGGTGAAGGGCATCCGCCACCACTTGAAGATATGTCCATCATGTGTTCAGCGAAAGGCTTAATTAACCCGTTCAAGCGGTCGCCCTGTGATTGCCGGACGTGATATCTTATCAGAGCGCCGTCGTCGTCCGAGGGCACTTCAATATAGCAATCGTCCCCGGCAGGTCCGGGTATCAGTCTGGCGCTAGGATTCGCTCGATTTGGATCTGTGCTTGCTGTGCTGTGCCGTTGAGGAAATGTGGCGGAGTTGAATTAACTGTGATTTTATTTATTTCTCTTGCAAACCAATAGTCCAGACGCAAAATGCCACCAAAGAAGAAAGGAGATAATTTGGATGAGCTGAAGCAGGAGTTGGACATCGATTTTCACAAAATCACACCGGAAGAACTGTACCAACGACTACAGACACATCCAGAAAATGTAAGTTGAGCCGGGTTGACCGTTGTGAGGAAATTTCAGTGAAATGTTTCATATTTAACAGCTAACTTATGAAACAATTCAACGAAATTTACCAAAATTCCGTCCTAATTCGTTTCCGTTTCCGATCGCAGGGTCTAAGCCACGCGAAAGCAAAGGAGAACCTGGAACGAGATGGACCAAACGCACTCACCCCACCTAAACAGACGCCCGAGTGGGTCAAGTTCTGCAAGAATCTCTTCGGTGGCTTCGCCATGCTGCTGTGGATTGGTGCTATTCTCTGCTTCGTCGCCTACTCGATCCAGGCCAGTACCGTTGAGGAACCGGCCGACGATAACCTGTACCTCGGCATCGTGCTGTCCGCCGTCGTGATAGTCACCGGTATCTTCTCGTACTATCAGGTAAGATCAGAACACTCTAGAAACCTCCACACAGAACCAATATCTAATATCTAAATAAATAAAACAGGAATCGAAAAGTTCAAAGATCATGGAGTCGTTCAAGAACATGGTGCCCCAGTTTGCGACCGTGCTGCGCGAGGGTGAGAAGCTGACGCTGCGCGCCGAAGACCTGGTCATCGGAGACGTCGTCGAGGTCAAGTTCGGAGACAGGATACCCGCCGATATCCGCATCATCGAGGCGCGAAGCTTTAAGGTGAGTGAGACTCGTTGGTTGAATCGTCGTTGTTAATTGAGCGCGTTCGATTTAATTCGATTCGAATGTGGAGCACAAAGCAATTGAGTCATTTAGAGGTGGTCGCTGGGGGTCGGTTACGAAAACATTAAGAAGAGCGCGCGATTCGCTGTGATTCAATAGGCGAAATGGCTACAATCAATCGTTGGAAGTGTCAAGGTTCGTTCATTTCTCTCTGTATGGTAGGGGAACAGAAGCAAACTCCAGCGTGCCTCTAATGTTGCCTTATCAGCACCTTGACGTTCGATTACAGCTCATAAAAAGCGCTTAAACTGAAATCGAGTGATAAATAGCTCAATAGGAAGTGAGCAAGTAAGTTTCTATCAAAGTTTTACAAATAAGTTGGTTAAAATAGTGCAAATCAGCAAATTGGATGGAGTTAGGAGCGAGTGTTCAACCTGCCAAACATACGAGAATTTCCCCTACTGCTAATGAATTGGAGAATGTTGATTGTTTTAAAAAAGTTGCGAATTCGGTAGTTGAAAAATCGGTAAAGTTTAATTCGGTAAACCATCTGTCAAAATGAACAACAAAAATCCAAATTTCGGTTGTACGATGTACCGAATTCTTTCAGTTTACCGAACTGATCAGTAGTTGAAAATTCGTTGAAAAATTCCAAGTTATAATCCAATATTATAAATTTAAGCATTTGGCACCTTTTTTCATAGTTAATTACAGATTCTCAAATTTCGCAAAGTACCAGACTAATTTTCTTACAGAGTTTAGTTCTTAAGTTTAAAATAATCTCTCTAGGGACCATCCATAAACTACGTGGACACTTTTTTGGAAATCTCAACACCCCCCCCCCCCCCCATCGTGGACAATTTCCATACGAATAAATTTTTGTTTGGAGCGTGGACAATCGCAAACCCCCCCTACCGTGTCCACGTGGTTTATGGATGGACCCTCAAGACCCAACCTTCAGTGGCTATAATTTGAAATTGGTGAACTTTTTACATTTACTGAGTACTTTTCGATAGCAAATTCGATTTTACGTTCAAAAGAATGGATGTGAAAAAGATATTTTGCCCAAATTGTTATCAAAAATCACTATTTTAGTTTTTTTTTATTTTAAAACGTTTGAGATCAAATTCGAGTTTAATTTTGCCAATCTTGAGCGGTTAAATTATGTTACATTATTAATATTTTTTCATATTCAGTGCCATATTGGACGCCATCTTGGAGGTCATTTTTGAGCAAAACGACCCGAAATAACGCATCGAAAGATTTTGTTTTGCAATTTCGTATTGAAACTACTTACTGTTTCCAGTCATTACCACATGATAATGACGAAACGGCACACTTTTTTTTCGCCAAAAATACTGAAAACAGTACTGAATTTTTTTTTTGCCGTTTCGTCGCTAAATTATTAACTACTCCTGTCATTCTTGATCTTTTTCTACCAAAAATAACAGAACCATAAAGTAATGATTTTCGATACATGGGTTGAAAGTTGAAATTTTCAGCACTTCTATCGAAAAGTGTGTGTAACATTCATTGCAAAACTTGATTTTTTCAGCACTTGTCTTATTTGTCCAACTCGTTGGATAAACGTACGAATCGTTCTGAAAAAATCTTCTTTTTGCAACTTCTTGGATACACCGTAAAAATTCCGCATGCATGTGAATGCTGTAAAGTTCAAATAAATTTAGTTTTCATAAACGAAGGACTGTCCGTTGCTTTGTGCTCTCGTTCGTAAAGTTTGCCCTTATCAACGCAGAAGCAGTCTTCACCCCCCGTCAAACACACGATAATCACACACCGAATACTTTATCATTGCAGGTCGACAACTCGTCGCTCACCGGAGAGTCGGAGCCGCAGTCGCGTGCCCCGGACTTTACCCACGAGAACCCGCTGGAAACCAAGAATCTGGCCTTCTTCTCCACCAACGCCGTCGAGGGAACCGCGAAGGGAGTCGTCATCAGCTGCGGAGATCACACCGTGATGGGACGTATCGCCGGGTTGGCCTCGGGTCTGGACACCGGAGAGACTCCGATCGCGAAGGAAATTCACCACTTTATCCATCTGATTACCGGTGTGGCAGTGTTTCTGGGTGTGACGTTCTTCGTGATTGCGTTCATCCTGGGTTATCACTGGCTGGATGCCGTTATCTTCCTGATTGGTATTATTGTGGCTAACGTGCCGGAGGGTCTGCTGGCAACGGTGACGGTGTGTTTGACGCTGACTGCCAAGCGTATGGCGTCGAAGAACTGTCTGGTGAAGAACTTGGAAGCTGTGGAGACGCTGGGATCGACTTCGACCATCTGCTCGGATAAGACCGGAACGCTGACCCAGAACCGGATGACCGTCGCTCACATGTGGTTCGACAACCAGATTATCGAGGCCGACACCACTGAAGACCAAAGCGGTGTTCAGTACGACCGTACCAGTCCCGGCTTTAAGGCATTGTCCCGCATCGCCACGCTGTGCAATCGTGCCGAATTTAAGGGTGGCCAAGATGGCGTACCAATCCTGAAGAAGGAAGTCAGTGGCGATGCGTCGGAAGCTGCCTTGCTGAAGTGTATGGAGCTGGCTCTCGGTGATGTACTGAGCATTCGCAAGCGTAACAAGAAGGTGTGCGAGATTCCGTTTAACTCGACTAACAAGTACCAGGTGTCGATCCACGAGACGGAGGATCCCAGCGATCCGCGCCATCTGCTCGTCATGAAGGGTGCCCCGGAGCGTATTTTGGAACGTTGCTCGACCATCTTCATCAACGGCAAGGAAAAGATGATGGACGAAGAGATGAAGGAGGCGTTCAACAACGCGTACCTGGAGCTGGGAGGACTTGGAGAGCGTGTGCTCGGATTCTGCGACGTGATGCTGCCTACGGACAAGTTCCCCCAGGGATTCAAATTCAACGCCGACGATATTAACTTCCCCGTCGAGAACCTGCGCTTCGTCGGCCTCATGTCCATGATTGACCCTCCGCGTGCCGCTGTCCCGGACGCCGTTGCCAAGTGCCGCTCCGCCGGTATCAAGGTTATCATGGTTACCGGAGATCACCCGATCACCGCCAAGGCCATTGCCAAGTCAGTCGGTATCATCTCGGAGGGCAACGAAACCATTGAGGACATCGCCCAGCGTCTCAATATCCCGGTTTCGGAGGTTAACCCTCGTGAGGCTAAGGCCGCCGTTGTGCACGGTTCGGAGCTGCGAGATCTGGCCTCGGACCAGCTCGATGAAATTCTGCGCTACCACACCGAAATTGTGTTCGCTCGTACATCGCCCCAGCAAAAGCTGATCATCGTCGAGGGTTGCCAGCGTATGGGCGCCATCGTGGCCGTAACGGGTGACGGTGTCAACGATTCACCTGCCCTGAAGAAGGCTGACATTGGTGTTGCTATGGGTATCGCCGGTTCCGACGTGTCCAAGCAGGTGAGTGCCACGCGCGTGTTTTGTTCATGTTGTTGTCGATGTAACCCAACGAGGACCGGTTCTGGTAGCTTCCCCAAACCAGTCGCTACCCGGACTGGCCCTCCACACAGACACAAACACACATACATACTGTAACAAACTTAACCTGCACCACAAACAGATACGCACCCCTCTTTTCCTAACTGTAATCTAACCTTCACTAACCATACACCGCCATCCACCAGGTACAACACACTCTATCTCTCTAGTTAACAAGACTCGGTGTGCCGGCCTACACAGCCAGGACAGACTCTCTTTCCCACGCTCCGTGTAACTCCGTGCGCCAAGCAAAGCAGAGAATCCTGCTGTCCTGCGCCGAACATCTTCTTTCCTAACCACATTGATGTCGTGTCGTGCCGACCTGGGTTGGCTTGCTTTGAGCCGAGAAACGTTGAAGCAGGTCAACCCCCTGGTCGCCAGTTTCCCTCCCGCATTGATGTAGCGTTCTGACGAGTTTTGTTCCCCTTTTCTATTCTTTCCCTTTCCCCATAAAGGCCGCCGACATGATCCTGCTGGACGACAACTTCGCCTCGATCGTCACCGGTGTCGAGGAGGGCCGCCTGATTTTCGACAACCTGAAGAAGTCGATCGCGTACACGCTGACGTCCAACATTCCGGAGATCTCGCCCTTCCTGGCGTTCATCCTGTGCGACATTCCGCTCCCGCTCGGCACCGTCACCATTCTGTGCATCGATCTGGGAACCGACATGGTAAGTGCGAGGCGGCCCGAAACGCCACCCCGGACGTCATTCAGTTATTGTTTTTGTACGTTTCTACTCTCTATCGTTACGTTTTTGCGGGGACTTGACCGTTCCGCGGTCACCTTTTGAGGTTAATAATTGTCAACAAAGTTGGTCGACGATGATGAAAGCAAAGGTTTAGGCTGTTAGGGGACCAGGAATCGATTCTAGCGGAGAACCACACAATCTCTTAGACATTTCCCCCTCCCCCTTGACACCCTCAGATTCGTTTAATTTAGACGCTAACCGAACGTTTTCTTTCCTCCCCACCTTTTGTTTCATTTTTGTAAATATGTTGCGTTTGCGAATCCCACAAACCAAACCAAACAAACCTCTGTCGATCGAACTCTAGATCCCGGCCATTTCCCTCGCGTACGAAGAGTCCGAGTCGGACATTATGAAGCGTCGGCCCCGTGACCCCGTCAAGGACAAGCTAGTCAACGAGAGGTACTCTTCTACTTCTTCTTTTTTGAAGAACTCAATCGAGCAGCAGTACTGCTAGATTATGGTCAACGTGGCCGTTTTTCCCCAGATTTTCCACCTATTTTTTCGGTTACTCTCTATTAAATAGCTTGGAAACCCCCCGTTTTGATCGCTCTCTCTTTCTTTATTGTGCAAGAAACGAACTTTTTACCTTGAATGTGTAATAAACTTAAAATAAACAAAATAATTCGTTAAAATTGCTGCGCAATCGGCTGCTAGAATTGGCACATTTTTCTACTCCGTACCCAACAAAATTTTCTCTCGTAAATAAGAACAAAATTTGCTCGATCACAGCTCTCTCTTTCTTTTTTTCTATCCTACCTTCTTTCTTACCAACTTTATCATCTTTAATTTCTACTTTCTCGACGATCTTTACCCTCAACCCTCTCACTCTCTATTTCTTATTACTACTACTTCTATTACTTTTTATAAGAATTTAATATAAATCGAAGCAAGCTAGAAATCTGCGCGTGTGGAAATGTGCCTCCGCCACCCTCCTCTCTCTTTCTCTCTCTACAAATAGGTATAAACTTGCCCACAAAAATATCATTCAATCTCAGTATCGCTTGTAGCCAGTCATCACACTTTTATTTCTACCGCTCAACTCCGGCGCACAGACAACAGACATCAAAGATGCCTACTTGATCAAGTTTCAATCATTTGATGTCTGTTTTCTGCAGTCTTAGCATACTTTGTTTTCTTTATCACGGACTCTCCATCTTATACAAGTTCTCAATCGTTAGCACTGATTTTGTTATTCTCGTAAGCTATAAGAACAAAAAATATCAAACTCTGTTCCCATTCGCGAAGAAACGGGAACGTTCCCCCTGGTAAGAGCCTCTCCAAACCGCTCCTTTCACTCCTATAAGTTTGCCCAAGTTTGCGGAAACTAAAGCGTTGCCCCTAAATGTTTACCCAACACACAAAAGGTACCCGCCATTTCGCTGGCCTACGAGCACGCCGAGTCCGACATCATGAAGCGACCGCCCCGTGATCCGTTCAACGATAAACTTGTGAACGAAAGGTTTTTATCGTTTTTTTTTTGCTGCATTATTGTCCCCCAATCGGTGGGGACTAATCTACTAATCACTTACCTTTAAGGCGTGAATTTTGCTGGGCTTTAACCCCGAAAAACAAAAACATACCAACCAAGCTGTTTGCGAGTCTTGCATGGATATTCATATTAAGGCAATTTGCGCGAAAACGATTGCGAGATTAACCCTAACAGGAATGTGTAAAAATGGTGGGAATACAGCTTGTTCGGGGGAACAAAGCCAACCAAGAAACACACAAAAAAACAAAACACACAATCCCGATTACACGAGAAATACACACACAAACATCTACCTTCTCTCCTCCAGTCCAGTGGAGATCTCATCAGTTCCTGCACCGTTTGTTTCTAGACGTAACTTTTTAGTTTCGTTTAACAAGTTTTGTTCCAATCTCTGCTCATTGTGCATCATCACCAAAAAAACACATTTTGCTCAGCTTTTGTTTGCCGTACGGCGATTCCCCGAGAAGTGTTAGTGCAATCATCTGGCTTTTCCGTTATATCCGCCCCCGCGCCCCTCTACGTTGACCAAAAAAAACAGAACAAACAGATAAGTCGTGTTTCATCTCGCCAACAAGTTGTGTAATTATCTCTCTCTCTATTTCTCTCTGTGTTCTTGATCCACCTAATCGAAACTATTCATTTTCTTTCACACACACGCTCATTTTTTACGCAATCATTCGTCCGAAACCGAAAAAAAATATCTACCCTGTTTCGCCGTCGGTGCGCCGACACATGAAACAAAAACAAAACTTGTAAAAAATATGAAAAAAACACACCACTACTACTACTACTACTACTACTCACACGTACAGGTCCCTGCCATTTCGCTAGCCTATGAGGAAGCCGAGTCCGATATCATGAAACGTCAGCCACGAAACCCGTTCACTGATAAATTGGTCAATGAAAGGTAAAAAGCCCCTCCCACCACCCCTGCTGAAGCGGCCGTGGCCCCACAAGCCACGCCCCTTTTGCCCCCTTGTCCCGTAAACAAACAAAAAAAACTAAAACAACGTCTTGGTTGCGGTACCAATACTAAAACACGACCGTGTCTTCGTCCCCTTGTCTCATAACCACTCTTTAAAACAAATGTCAATAATTGAATTTTGATTTGAGTTTAGTCTTTTTCAGTACGTTGGTTTTGGTTAACAAGTTCTGTTCTGATTGGTACTGATATTTTTTTCTAATTGGCAATAGGTTTTTACTGGTTCATTTTCCGGTTTCTGTTCTTTTTCACAAACTCACCCCGCGTGAGCCCGTAGACCTTGAGTATTCCAATTTGACCGTTTTCTTTTCGGTATTTTCTACTGTGTACGGATTGGCTAACATTCTATCATTCACTTCATTAGAACAGTAAAAGTTTCTCGGTGTGGTCCTCCTCTCACTCTGTCTCTATCTCTCTCTCTCTCACGACTGTATCTCGCTCGAAACATATCTTTGTAAACAAAGATGGCGACGCTTGGCGCTAGGCGATCGCAGATGGCGCTGGTCACGAGCTCTCTCACCATGCCGCAGCGCCACCTGCGATCAACTGGCCACGCTCTGTCAGCTCGCCCCCCTCCCCCAGTTTTTTGTCGGTGTTGTGTGTAGATATACTTTTTATAATATCCAGTATTTTTGAAATCTTTTTCCAAACTCTCTATCTTTAGTTTACACCCTCTTTTTTTGATCTCTTGATTGCGCATTTACATTTACTCTGTCTCGCTCATCTATCATCTGTGTCAAAACAACAAACAAACAAAACTCACTCTAGTCATTGCCTTACCTTAAGTAGTTTCCGTTTCCGACTCTTGCTTCGAAAAGGTAAGTCTGAATTAAAAAAACGGCTGTCTCCCGTTGGTTCTGCCCATCTGTCATCTTTATTTTCTTTGCCAACACATACACAGCCTAGAATCGATGTGTTGAAATGTTCAAAATGCACCTTCCCAAAGCCCATCACAAGCTCCCGAAAATGCTCCACAAAACGTCCCCTCTCCCCACCACCACAACCACAACACACTAACCCTCTATTCTGTGACACACTTGGTGACTTTACCACAAATCAACAATGGGGATTCCGCACGGCGGTTGGTGTCTTTGCTAACGTCAGTTGGGTTTGCGGCGAAGCTCCACAAACGAACCAAAACAAATACAAAACCACCACACGCTCAATTTATCGATAGATAATTTGTTTGTTTACTAACTTGTTTAACCTCTCTCTCTCTTAGAAACAGTACGATTGTGTGGAATTGCTAATTTTTTTAAACAGCAGATTTTTGACCGAAATAACACCTTGCGTTTCTTAGCCTACCATTTTTCTCTCTTTTTTGCGAGGTTAGAATAGACCGTTTTCTCCCCTTCTTTTCAACACAAACTACACACCAGTGAATGCTAGAATAGTGTGTGTGACTCTGCGCCAGACCTTTGCAGCTAGTAAACTAAAAAGGGCGCACCCTGTTGTGCGTTTCTCGATCTGGTACCTCCTCTGTCTCTATTTCTCCAATAAAAAAAAAGCAAAAACTTTCATCTCGCCGAACGTTTCGTTTGCACTCTGTGACCGATACAACTAGCTAGTTTGACCGATATCTTAAAACAACGTACTAGAGCTAATGTAACCATGTAGATTTCTTCTTTCAAACCAACATTGTTTTCTTTTCTTTTTATCGTTATATTAAATTTCGGTATCTTCTGCTACTACTTCTTCTTCTACTACCACCACCAACATCATCATCAACTACTACCTACAACAACAATCTACTACCACCGTCATCGGGTTTTTTACTCTTCTACTATTCTACTTCAACAATAATAAAAAAATAAACGAAACTAACCCAACCATCTTGCGCGCATTGACTCCACTACTACTACTACTACTACTACCACTACTACCAACTGGGTATGTCATGCGCGGTCGGAACTTGTACTAGGTCCCGGCCATCTCTCTTGCCTACGAAGCTCCCGAGAGTGACATTATGAAGCGCCGCCCTCGTGATCCGTACCGTGACAACCTGGTCAACCGCAGGTCAGGACACCACTACCAAGCCATTACTTATTTATATTGATGCAAAAAAAAACAATACGCAATGTTTCTTTGTTTACATTTTGGTTTTCGGTTTTGTTTACATTTCTCTCTCTCTCTCTATGTTTCATACACACAAAAATTGTTGTGACCATTACTTTCTGTCTCGTTTCTTTGTTTTCACTAAAAAGGTGAAACAAAGCATTTGGTTATGTTTCTTTTCGTGTCTCTTTAGTAGTAATTGTGACGTTTACGTTCAATATTATCTGTCATTTTCTGTTTCGTTTACATCGTCCAAGAGCGACAAAAACAAACACACACATACGCGCGAAACGTACGCGCTCCGGTGGTGGGATCAAAGTAGCCGAGCAAAGTCACAACAAACCGCCCCCCTCTCGTTCTAGTACCGCAGCCTTCACAAAGTCTCCTTCAAGCCCCACCCCTCCGTTTAGCTCGGTTCAACCCGCTCTGGTACGAGTACCAGGAAGCGCCCCTTCCCTTCAAATCTAGCCGGCACTCTCTTACCCCGAACTCTCTCACACCCTTATTTTCGCTCTCTAACCCTTGTGTAACCTCGTAATTGTTTCACGCGAATGTACTAGAACCAAAAACTGACACCCTAACCACGCCCCATTTTTTCTATTTGACATGCGTGTGTGTGTTGTACTAGAACAGCTCGAACAGTCTGTCCAATTTTCAGTTGTTATTTTTTACTTATTGTTTATTTATTGTTTTGTTTCGACACCTTGACACTACGACACTTAGATGTTTTGCTCGAGACAATAAATCGATGTGTTTTTTTTCAACTAGTACTACTTTAAGCGTTTAGATTTCTTAGACGGAATGAACATGTTTAGAGAGTTAAGTTTTCCCTTATATTTTCATTTTACTGCTTTAGATGTTTTCAGTTCGGTGTTTTGTTTCACTTGAGTACTAGAAGAAACCCCGTTTACACACACTGTGTAGCTCTGTGTTAGTGAATTGAAGAAACAAATCTTTTTAGATGTTTTAATTTGCCCAAATGCAACTTTAGATAGTTTTGGTTTTTGGTGAGCACCCGTCTCACACAGCCACTTAGTGTTTGTTGCCCCGCTCTCCTCTAGTTGTTGTACTAGGTTCAACCTTTCTTTGAAGTACTAGACTAGAAGAAACAAAACAAAGTCCCACACTGAAAAAAATGTTCATGACAAATAAAACCAACTGACACAATTCAACACGATACTCAGTCACAAAAAATGGCAAAATTCCGGAACCGCATTCGGAATCGTACTATGAAAATATTGCAGCCGCCCAAATCTAGGTGTCGCTCTCCCCGTTTGAGACAAAACAAATCCTGCATTTGCGCGTTTCACGCTCTCACTCTCCCAAAAGCATCGTCCCTCAACCCAAACGTCAAAAATGTCCCTCCCCCTCCCACCATGATCATCTGTCACCTCGGGCAGCCATTTTTGTTTTCGTTTTCCTTACTCGCTCTCTCTGTCTCTCAAGAGAGTCATGTCACCCTGTTGACATTGCTCTCTCGCTCCCTCTATAACCTTAACGTGGTTCAGAAAAGTGAGTATATCCGAGTGGTTTTCTTTCCTTTTCTCTCTCTCTCTTTTTCCTTTTTCCAACTTTTTCCTTTAAATTTTTGTGAACAAACACTGAAAAAAGTCACTTTTCTGACTTTTTGTCTTGCTCATTTTTTTTCAACCTTTCCTTTTGCTTGCTCTCTTTCTCTCTTTATCTTCTATTCTTTCATCCTCTCTCTCTCAAAGTCATGCGTGTTTCTCTCTCTCGCTCACTCTCTTGACCTTTCCATCGTGAAAAAAAGCTCCCACTCGAAAGCGTGGAGCTCAACCATATCTACCTCTCTAGCTTGCTTGCCAACTCTCGAAACCTCTCATCTTGTCTCTCCTCCTCTAACCGATTGAAGCTGAAACAACTGAAACCTAAATCGCTTCTGCATGTCTGTTGTCAATTTGTGTAAATAGTCGTTGTATGTGATGCTTTGGTTTGTCACACGATCTTTTGAGTGCTTTCTATAAAAACGTAAAAAAAAAAAAAACTAACAGTCGTGGATCGTGATGACAAACCATAACGCGCTGAATGTAACCGCTTCTAACTATTATTAATAAGTTTATTTAAGTAATACTTTGGTTAAGGTCTACTTTTAAGTCTACTAACTCCTTGAAACACTAAAATCTCGCAAAGTGATCAGCCGATTGTAGTACTAGAATGTGTGTCAAAAGACGCTGCTCACTTCGCCGCTGCCCTCATGTCTGCAACCAAAATAATACAAAACCGCGTGAAAATGTTCGAAAATTACTCACATGCTCTTGTTTCTCCCATCCCTCTCTCTTACCTTCCCCCTTCCCCGTTCACTTTCCACCAAAACAGACTTATCTCGATGGCCTACGGACAGATCGGTATGATCCAGGCCGCCGCCGGTTTCTTCGTGTACTTTGTCATCATGGCCGAGAACGGCTTCCTGCCGCTGTACCTGTTCGGTCTGCGCAAGAGCTGGGACTCCAAGGCCGTCAACGATCTGACCGACTCGTACGGCCAGGAATGGGTAAGCCCACCAACCTTTGCTGCTGCTCCTCTTCTAGTACTACAATCCGTTTATCCCCTTTTCTCTCCCCAATCAGACCTACCGCGACCGCAAGACGCTCGAGTTCACCTGCCACACCGCGTTCTTCGTGTCCATCGTGGTCGTCCAGTGGGCCGATTTGATCATCTGCAAGACCCGCCGTAACTCGATTTTCCACCAGGGCATGAGAAACTGGGCGCTCAACTTCGGTCTCGTGTTCGAGACGATACTGGCCGCGGTCCTATCGTACACGCCCGGCATGGACAAGGGCCTGCGCATGTTCCCACTCAAGTGAGTATCCCTCCTGTTTTTGTTTTATTTTAAAAATTCACTCTTGCCGGGAATCTTGCGCAATGTATTCTAGTACTACACATAAAAAAGGTTTTCAACTTTTGATTCAATGAATCCTTTTTATGGCAAACGATTAATTTTTAAGAAAATAAATTTAAAAAATAATAAAATAGCACCATTTTAGTCACGTTTTTGACGATATTTTCAATTATTCAAAACAAATTTAATAAATTTTATAATCAGAACTAATATTTCAAAAGCGTGTAATATTAAATATTTGATTCCAAAATTTTTAAAAATATTTTTGGTTAAAAGATCATAAAAATTAAAATAAAATATTTTCCTATTGTTTTCGCGCTTAGGCAGGTATTAGACTGTGACAAACAGACATACAAACTCGCACTTTTTGGTTGATAGTTTGCCTGCTTTGTTTGTCTGCCTGTATTTGTTTGCAGAAACGTACAAGTTTGCGAGTTTGGTAAACTGTCAAAAAAGTGCGAGTTTGTTTGTGTGTCATAGTCTGATACCTGCTTAACTCTCGCGTTGACGCGCCGTTTTCACATGTGTCAAAGTTGGCATCACAGTTGCTGTCAGCGTCGCAGGGGTGGGGTTTCTAAATCGATTTGTTATTACTGTTTGAAATAATAAAGTTAAAATATATTTGTTCTAACCTAAGTTTAAAGTGCGCGGCAAAATGTATAAAAATATTGATATGTATTATAAATTTACTTGAACTTTCTTGCAAAACGAATCCAATTTAAGCTCGGTTCTGTTTTTTTTTTTAATTTAGAATCTCTTTCTTCAATTTTATTATGGGCCAAATCAGCAAACGAATGGTTGCTAGTTTGAAGTGTTTTTTAAACTATTTAAAATTTGCATTGTTTGCCACATTCGGTAAATTTTACCAAGTATGGGAAATGTGTACAAAAAAGTAAACTGAAATTTAACGATTCCGGTAAAACATATTTTTTTCTATTTACTATTATAATAAAGCCGTTGCAAATATTTTTGAAGTTTATGTCCCTCGGCTCTGACCAAAGCCGAGGGGGGGGGGGGGGCAAAAATAAAAAAAAATAAAAATTGAAATTACAAGCGTAGGTTTCAACATTTGGATGAAAAAAGTGTTTCAAAATGCATTTTACAGGCGTAAAGTTGCTTTCCAATCATTAGTTTTGAAAATATCGAGGTATTGACGTAATTTTTTTTTCGCAAAAATTTTTTTTTTGTGGGACTGTACATTGGCATTTCATAAAAATTCAAAATGTTTTCAAAGGAGTTCAAACATGCTAAATATGATTATAAACGCGGGAAATTGCATTTTAACTGGTTTTCAGTTGATTAAACTTTAATTTTCATTAAAATTTTGAAGTTTTTCGAAAAAATATTTTTTTTGCCCCCTGATTATTCAGGCCAACTTTGAAAGGGGGGCGACATAAACTTTGAAAAATATTTGAAACAGCCTAACTACTAAATTCGATGAAAAATATAAAAAAATAAATTTAATTTCGTTACAAAATATATGTATTCATAAAACGGACAGATCCATAATATTTATTTTAGCGGAGGTGGAATTCTTCGATTCTCCTTTCAACTTGAGATTTTTTCCCCAAATTAAGATCGAGTTTTTGTCGCACTTTTAGCTTGTTTCACACAACAATCCCGATAGATAAAATTGGTCAATAAACTGTTTACATAAAATTGGTCAATAAACTGTTTAGTAAAATTGGTCAATAAACTGTTTACTCTTGTTAGACTAGTTACCTACCTGCTTCTAAATTTGGCTAAAAAATAATTCCGTTGGATGAATTTTTGACGGACCTGCTTGCTGCAACATATCACACACATGTCAACCAATTCTGTGTATTGCTACGCACCGCAAGCTTGTGTGCGTGAGCTCCCTTATCAGCGCAGCCATTGGTAGTGTGCCATTGCACTAGCATGCATTGACGCATCCCAGACGTTAAAGCGGCCAGGCATACTGCGTTAAGTTTACCGCAGAGATGATTCGCTGAAGTGGATTGAGTTTTTTGCACAAAGCGTGGGGCCACACCGCCGTACGCTCCGAGATTTGATGACTAGGCTTAGAAGTTGTGGTAATCCGGAAACATTTGGCATGGGACAATGTATTTCCACGAATGCTCTGGACACTATTTTTCGTGATTATAGCGTCAAAAGTCGCCCTAGAGACATCTACTCAATTTTAAATTTGTAAATGGTTGCAAACTGAAAAAAAAACAAGTTCTTATTAGGAAATGATTTATGTTTCTTAAACTCACGTTTCTTCTTTCCGTCCACAGGTTCGTCTGGTGGCTGCCAGCCTTGCCGTTCAGCTTGTCCATCTTCGTGTACGACGAGATTCGTCGTTTCTACTTGAGACGCAACCCAGGCGGCTGGTTAGAACAAGAAACGTACTACTAGGTCAACAAATTTATATTTAAAAAGATTAATTAAAAAACAAAAAAGAGAATGCGAGAGGGAAAAAAACGGGGCAGATGGCAAATCTGCAACCCTGCAACCTGCGGAAGAACAGAGAAAAACGAAAGCCGGAAATCGCCGCAAAGGAAGAAAACGCGAAGAGAAGTAAATAAAACAACAGTGAAAAAATAACAAAAAATGAGCATAAAAAAGTAATTATATTTTTTTAATTATTAAATTTATATAAAGTTATAAATTATGATTTCCACACACAGAAACACACAACACACATAAGAAAAAAAAAACACACACGAAGTAAAAGTAAATAAAAAAGCAAGCAGCATGCAGTAAGAAGCAGAAGCAAAGCAAACTAGCGAAAAGAAGAAGTCGTGAAGAAGATAAGAAGCAGTATCTCCCGTCCTCATCAAGTCAATCCCCCGCCCCGCCACTCCCCGCATTCTCCCCTGCCCCCCTTTGAACTACTTTCGCACGCGCACGCGCACGATCCCCCCGAAATTCGTGAGAGAGAAAGAGTAAAAGTAAACGAAGAAAAAGAGAAAGTCACTCGCGCAACGCCATCACACTCACTGTCACAAAAACAAACAAAGAAACAAACACATTTAGCGTGTGCGCGAATAGTAATTTTGCCATAGTGGTCGTGAAATTTGCGGTTTTTCCACACACACACACAGCAAGCGAGCGCAGTGAGAAAGGTAGATTTGTGTGCGCTACTTTCGTCTCTTTCCGGCACCTGCCTGCGGATCGTCGTTCGATTTCTTTCCGTGTTTCACGCGTACAACCGCAAAAACTTTCGAACGGAAAAAAAACAAGGTCAACAAGTGTGTGTGGGATTGTAAAAACGTCGTTTATACATTAAATTTGCACACACAGAGACATTCTCGCGCGCGTGCTCTCGTTTAAGCACTCACACACACCTCTATCTTGTCGTTGTATTGCCCCGCCCCCCTTTTGCGAATGGATTTCTAAGCCACGCCTTCCACACCCCTCTTCCCGATCCCGCGTCAACCCTTCGTCACTCCTCTCTATCTTTCATCATTCTCTTATTATTAATAAATTAAAGATAAAAAAGAAATGAAATCAACTCGTTGTTAGTTACAAAGAAAAGCTAATTTAAAAAATTTAAAAATAATGAAGAAACTCTAGCAGTAGTGAGAAGAATCAACAAAGAACTAAAATTTAGTAGCAGAAACTAAGATGAGTAAAAAAACAAGGATAAGCGCAAGGAAAAATTGTTAACGAAAGAAGTGAATATATTAGAGGTGAATAAAAGTTGTTTTAAAGATTGTTTTTATTCCTTCTCTCACGAACACGTGTTTACACTTTCTTTCCTTTACTTCCTTCACCCCCACAAGGTCCCGCCCCACCCCCCTCAAACCCCGCAATCCAGCATCGTTTCCGTTGAGCATTGCTTGAGTTTCGATTGTTTTCGTTTTCCGAGTTTTGATTTTCGTTTCGACCTTTTTTTCTTTTGTTTCGAGTCCCCGCCCCCCGTCCACAGCCACACACCACACCCTCTCTTTCTCTTCAATTTGACACCCTTTTATATTGTTTTGTTTTTCTCTAGTTTTTTCTACCTATCTCTCTCTCTGTGTAGCAAACGGACCGTTCCGCTCCACCGTCGGAGCCTGACCTGTGCGGTGGAAACTTACCAGTTTTCGCCGGGGTCGGGGCGAGAAGAAGAACACCACCTAAATATCCTCTGCCTCTTTCTCACGGGCAGTTTAAGTGTGTGTGTGTGCGCGCGCGCAGAGAAAGAGGTGGAACAACTCGCGGAACGGTCGCGGAAGGTTTTTTAAATATGGTATAAAAAGAAGCAGAAGAGAGTTAACAAGAAAACTCTTATTTATTAGTGCATAAATGAAGAAAAATAAACGCGAAAATTGTTGATTTTTAGATGGTGAATGAGATAAAACAACAATTTCATGCAACAAACAACAACAGTAAGAAGCTGAACAAAATCCAAGCGTCTAATGAACAAATAGAAAACAAACAAAAAAAACAGCAGAAAAAGTAAGCAACGCGTCACATAAAACTGCCCGATTGTTGTAAACTAATTAAAAAAGAAGAAGAAAAAAACAAAAGAAAAAGTATTTCAGCAAGATGAAAAAACAAGAAACCCATTTAAATGTAAAGTGAAAACAAACCGCAGATAAACCAAGTTAGCTAAATTTAAAGAAAAGCAGGCTATTTGAAATTAATACCAATAAATAAAGGAAAAAGAAGAAAAACTCGTTATAACAGCTGTAGAACAGAAACAAAACACAAACACACAGAATAAAATTAAGAATAAAGGAAACAATATTTCTCTTCATCAGAAACACACACAAACACTCCAATCGCAGCAAGCGGAGAGAACGAAACAGAAACACAGACACATACACACACTCACACAGCAAATAAAATTATACAAAACCGATTAAAAAAACAACCTTGCATTACATTCAAACAAAAACACGCAAAAAAAAAAACAAGCAAAACCAACACAAAAACACACACACCCTTTCAAACCCCAACCAAGGAAGAAACCAGCAGAAAACAAACAAAAAAAAACAATTGTCAGAATAAAATCAGAACAATAGTATTTAACAAAAACGATAAAATCCGGTGTTTTCTCTCTCAAACTGTCACCTCTCCCTTCCGCTCTTGCTCTGTCTCTCTTTCCTCTTCTCTTCTCGCTGTCGCTGTTTCTCTCTCTCTCGCTCTTTTCTTCCGCTTTCTCTTCTTGGATTTTTCTCGTTTGACTCTCTTCTTCAGCTTGCTAAGATGTTCAACCGTTTGTTTTCATTTAAACATTTAAAAGAAATACGATATTGTTAAGCAACAAAAGATTAATAGCGATTGTTCACTTATTAATAAAATTTCCCCTATTAAAAAAAGAAACTAAATGATTGAACCACTCCCTTGTAAGATAGACATAACCAGGCAGCGCGCGTTGCATCATTGCATTACCCTTAAACAGTATAGAACGATGCAGCTTTAGCCCTTTTTAGCTCGTTAGGATTAAACGGAAGAGACAACGGACAACTGCATTTGCCATAGCATTTTGCGCCTACTGGAATATGTTTGAAATTTATATAAAGAAAAAAAAACAAGTAAGCTCGACTAAGAAATCACTCTCAGCTCTGTATCAACTGTTTTGACGAGGAAAGCTACTTGAAAGCCAATAAAGAAAATTACGATACTATTAAGCAAAATGAGTTTTATTTCAAAACTATTGTGGTCCATCACGAAAAAAAATGTTAAAAGGGGTTAAAATAGGTTTGTTTAAAAGAAGGCAAAAACACAGTCATTACCTTAGGCGTCAAACTGTCGATTCACCCTTCTGAAATATTTCAGATCGCTAATTTCGATAGGGATTTCGTTATTCAACATGACTCGACCAAAGGTGAAATATTTCACAAACACTATCTCTAAACCAGAGTGGTGAAAATGAGAACTTTCTTCAAAAAGTTTGTGTCTTTGGTGCAATTGAGATGGTGATTGATGCTAGCTGGAACTTTTTAACGTTTTGGTTTATTGGAATCTTAATTTAAACGTTGGTAATAATGCAAAGTTTAAGTTCTTTTTCCTGAACAAAATATGCATGAAAAAATTACTTCAAATACGCTTCCTAACCAATATCATGAAATTCAATCGCTTTAACGATCACAGATTCCATACTTACGATGACGTAATTATAAAATGACGCGTCTGTGCTTGTGTAAATTCTTTTCATCCGCAATTAAAAGTAGGACTATAACTACCTTGTTTTTAACCGGTTTGTTTCATAATTTAGTGTGATTTAAGAATCTTGCCTGAGCTGTGGTGATAGAGTGTAAGGTTAAGAAATTTTAAGATAAAAGCTTGCCATCAATCAGGTAATACGAAAAGCTCGACCTTGTTATCAAACGTTTTAAAAAAAATCCCTCAAAATGTCAATAGAAATTCAAATGCAATCAGCTGAAATCAACTAAAAATGCATTCCCCTGCGTTAAGAATCATTTTTAGCATGTCCCCGAAGGTTTTTTTTTTTGAATGAAAAATACAATAAAATCACAGTTTCAAATGGATTTTTTAATCCAAAACCATGTTAACTTACATTAACTTGTACTTTTAGCCAAAATAAGCGTTTTAAATTTGACATTTGAAATCAGCCCTGCACTTTTACAACAAAAATCATAAATCTTAAATGCATTTTTGTTCAATCATGAAAATGATTATTACGTTTGTGTTAAAAGAATCAATGTGTCTGAAATCGTAAGAATTGACAACGAATCAAGAACTATTGTTTTTTATACCATAATCAGATCTAATCTCATCGGATTATAGGGGGTCTAGAACAGGCAAAAAAACTGGCTATTTTCTGCATAAAAGCAATCAATAAAATGTCAGAATTGTTAAAAAATCTTCAGATTTCATGGTTCAACACAAGAAATGAAGAAATAGTGCTTAAAATAGTGATAACTTGTGAAAATGCTAATTGGGTCTACTAGTGTATCCACTAGTGATTAAAATATCAATTCAATTCAATTCAATTCGGTTTTATTGGTGAATAATCAAGATACAATGAGTTATTTTGAAGTGCATAACAGAGTTTTGGAGTTCCTTACAGCTGTGTGTTGCATCATAATCCATTTAGGAACAATTATTTCTTTAACTAAGGCACTATCAAGAGTAAGAAAAAACTATAAAAAAAAACTTACAGAAAAGATTAAAATACCTTAGCAATTATAACATTATGTTTTAAAATATATTCTTTGGGGCAATGTATAACACCACCCTGCTACTAAAAATGGACATAAAACGTCATCTGGGGTGAACAAGCATACATGGGGTTGATTGAGAAATCTTTTTTTGCCATGTTGCAGCCCCACATTGTTTATATTTTAGAGGTTTTGTTGTAGCAGATTAAAGACAATAAAATATGTACATCCGTTTCCAAATTTCAAGCTTTTAAGTGCTCTTAAAATTGTTGTCCCTGTTCAGACTGTAGTCCCAATTCCCCCCTTTTGAAGGTAAGTCAATATACAAAGATCTACCATTATAGTAATTTGGATATCAAACTAGTCTAACAAAATAAGTCTCTAATTGTTCTAGCAATAAATATAATAAACTCAAATCAAAATAAATCTACGCAGAACTCTTCATGCCATTTGTAGGGTGAAGTCTTACAGAAAATGCGTAAAAAGTGAACAGCAAGTTAACACTGCCCTAAAGAACGTAAAATCCTTCCACACCACAAAAATTCCCCAACAGTCGAATATCGTGTCATCGTCCTTGCAGGCGAAAGTGACAACCAGTGCTGTACCTAAACAAACCTCCCACGTGGAAAGTCCCTCAGACACGTGCACGTGTGTGTGTTTTTGCGCGCTTCATTTCGTTTTCTAGGACTATCTAGCATCCTCACCGAGGGGAACCGAAGAGCACTCACCGGTGACACTCGTGTTCTACAGCAGAATTGGTGAGTGTCCTGTTTCGCTAAGGAAATGATAGCAGAAAGAGAAACGTCAAGTTTGGCACACTGCCAATAATGCTGAACGAAAGTGTCACTGCGTAAAGAAAAGGGAAACTGCTGGAAAAAAGGGGATTTTCCCTTTCTGAGGTTTTGCTAGGGAGGCTAGGATGACTAGGGTTGTAACTGACCAAATCTAGAGTTTTTTTTAAAGGCCCTGTAAGCTATTGTGTTTTATATGTTTACAGGTCCTTTAAAAAAACTCTAAAAATCGTTTTTAAAACATTATCTAAAATAAAGCAATCGATTTTTTTTTCAATTTTTTGTCTCCCCGCCCCTTCAAAAAATCCCCAAAAAATCAGAAATAAAAGTAAAGACCAAAAAATCAGAGTACAAAAATAATCATCATTGACTAAAATTAAAATTATCATTTTACACATTTTAAAGTGGATTGTAAGTGCTTCACACTACAAACATTGTACAACGCTTATTTTAGCATTTTTAATCAAACAAAGACTTTATGACAAATTTGGAATGCTGTGACCACAGATTGAAAAATTACCTGAGAGAACATGAGAGATGAGGAACAAAAACATTGAACAACATTTTTTCTAGCCTAATTTTTTTTCGATTATGGGTCACGTTTTTGATAAGGCTAGTATACTAAAATATCCGTGGTTTGACCCTTTTTAGTTTGAACCTCGTTGGTTTGACAAGGTCAAAAAAGGGACGAACTGTCAGTTCTTACATGAGCTCACGGACACCACTAAAACAAAATTTTGGGAGTTTGTGTGAGATCGGTGTAAATAAGGCGTCAAACTAAAAAGCTATACCATGTTCATATGTCATTCCACCACGCTTTCTTATTTTGGGTTGTAAAATTATTTATCCATTATATTTGAAGCTCTACTTAAGAGGCAGTATTTGTAAATATTGTGTTTGTTCTAGAGGTAAATATTGGTTTGTTCTAGAGGTCGTATCGAGGTGCTCCGACTTGGATGAAACTTTCAGCGTTTGTTTGTCTATATATGAGATAAACTTATGCCAAATATGAGCCCTCTACGACAAAGGGAAGTGGGGTAAAACGGGCTATGAAGTTTGAGGTCGAAAAAACATAAAAAATCTTAAAATTGCTCGCATTTCCGTAAAACTTCATCAATTCCAACTCTTTTAGATGCATTCGAAAGGTCTTTTGAAGCACTTCAAAATGTGCCATAGACATCCAGGATTGGTTTGACTTTTTCTCTTAGCTTTTGCAAATTACTGTCAAAAATGGATTTTTTTAAATCCCTAATATCTTTTTGCAACAGCCTCCAACACCCATACTCCCATAGGTCAAAAGATAGGTAATTTCATGCACTATAAGCCTACCGTATTAACTTTTTGGCCAATCGCAGTTTTTCTCATAGTTTCTCGATTTTACTAGAACAAACATTTTACAACGTTAGTTTTTGCCCTGTAGGCCAAGAAGACGGCACTTTTTGATCTCAATTTTGTCATATTCGGAATCCTCGGACAGTTTCACGTAAGTTAGAAGTATTGGAGTTGTAATTTTGATTTTAAAAATAATTAAATAAAATATTTTTGAAAAAAGAAATAAATCTTATTTACCCTGTGATCAATACGTCAAATGCTGTATCAAGTAGGCGAAAACCTGTTTTACACCTAATCCAACAAATTGTTAAAAAATATTTTAATTCATTCTAAATGGCAATTTTTCCAATCAAATTTACAACTCCAATACTTCTAACTTTCGTAAAATTGTCCGAGGATTCCGAATATGACAAAATTGAGACCAAAAAGTGCCGCTACGGCGGCCTACAGGGGAAAAACTAACGTTGTGAAATGTTTGTTATAGAAAAACCTAAAAACTATGAGAAAAACTGCGATTGGCCAAAAAGTTAATACCATATGCTTATAGTCCATGAAATTACCTATCTTTTGACCTATGGGAGTATGGGTGTTGGAGGCTGTTGCAAAAAGATATTAAGGTTTTAAAAAAATCAATTTTTGACAGCAATTTGCAAAAGCTATGAGAAAAAGTCAAACCAATCCTGGATGTCTATGACACATTTTAAAGGGCTTCAAAAGACCTTTCGAATGCATCTAAAAGAGTTGGAATTGATGAAGTTTTACGGAAATGCGAGCAATTTTAAGATTTTTTATGTTTTTTCGACCTCAAACTTCATAGCCCGTTTTACCCCACTTCCCTTTGTCGTAGAGGGCTCATATTTGGCATGAGTTCATCTCATGTATAGACAAACAAACGCTGAAAGTTTCATCCAAATCGGAGCACCTCGATACGACCTGTTACACATTGGTGAAAAACTCGCTTTAAGAGAATATCAAAATTCGAAGTATTAGAAACAATTTGTGAGAAAAGTAGACTCCTAACAAAGGACAAAATGCAGAAAAATGTCACTCAAATATTTTTCCCAGTTTTGTCCCGATTCAAACTGATGTCCCGATTCGCCCCATATGACGGGACCCCGTTTTTTCAACAACAATTGGAATTTTAGTGTAAAAATTATATCTCAAAATTTTTCTCTTCGCTCTGGATGTTTTGCATTGGCCTAAACAATGATTTAATTAAGTAATACCAACGCTATTGGCGTTCATACGATACAGCTTATGTTTTATTTTATTACATAACTTCTATCATTTTCAGTAATTTAGAATTTTGTTGAAATTTTAGTGTTCACTTCCACATAAATTTATTTTCCTGAAAAAAAAACTTATAAAAAAATTGCAGCCTTGTCAGCTATGGCACGGTCGCGACCAATCAAGTTTCTGGACATGGTAAAGTCGAGGGAAAGCATAAAGTTTGCACTCTAATTTTTTACACATATTTAGAACAGGTCGAATGGTTCTTCGCCATAGTTTGTATGGAGAAATAGAGCGGTTCGCTCCTTGTACATATTGCATGCAATTTCTGGATTGTATGCAAGAGCTTTGAACCTTTTCAATTCTCCATACAAACTTTGAAGGAAAAACGTTCTGCAGTATTATTTTTAAAAAAATCAAAGTGCACTTGTGCAGTGCGTGGCCGAATGGTTACGCTGTCCGCTTTGTAAGTGGATGATTCTGGGTTCGATTCCCATCTGCTCCAACCTTCCAACGGATGAGGAAGTAAAATGTCGGTCTCGGCCTTGGTTGTTAGGCCGTTAATTCATTCCAGGTGTAGGAGTCGTCTCCATGCCATAAGTACAAACAACACACCAAACCAAGCCTACTCCGGTGGAATCGCTGGCGGCGGTTGGACTCGCAATCCAAAGGTCGTCAGTTCAAACACTGGGGTGGAAGGTTCCTTGGAGTAGAAAGAGGTTTGAGTGCTCTCCCCATTCAAGCCTTCGGACTCCTAGGTTCGAGCAGAAACTTGCAATAGAGACCACAAAAGACCCGGGGGTCGTTAATGTGGATGGTTTGATTTTTTTTTATTGTTTCTGGCGACCTTAAAGTTCATGCTTTTACTTGATATGAGCTTGCGCAATATTTTTTTGTAAATTTTTGATGGTTGACTGACGTAATTCTAGTCGAAGACAAAAGATTTTTTTCACATGGTGGTCCTGTCCAAAATAAGATGATCCAACAAATGAGGGTTTTTTTTTAAAGATTTTCGCAAAAACACATTTACAAAAAAATCATGGTTCTAGAATGACTGAACCTGGTTTTGCTCGCCACATTTCCAAAGAGTTGGACTTTAAATGAAAATTACCA
This sequence comes from Culex pipiens pallens, assembly GCF_016801865.2. Lineage (NCBI taxonomy): Eukaryota > Metazoa > Arthropoda > Insecta > Diptera > Culicidae > Culex > Culex pipiens. Next base: position 118,910,583 of record NC_068937.1, read on the forward strand.
AGACAAATTAAAAATGGCTGAATACAGTTAGGCCGTTGCAAATATTTTTTGAAGTTTATGTCCTTCGACTCTGGCCAAAGTCGAGGAAGGGGAGGGTTGTTAAAAATGAAATTACAAGCCATGGTATTAACATTGAAATGAAAAGAGTTTTTAAATGTATTTTACACCTGCCTAGTTGTTTTGCAATCATTAGTTTTCAAAATATCCAAGCAATGAAGACATTTTTTTTGCGCTTGAATTCCACAAAACTTGAAAATATTTTTGATCGATCCCAGACATGCTGAAAATGATTTTAAACGCAGGAAAATGCATTTCAAATCGTTTTCAGTTGGTTAGCCTTCTTTTTCATTACATTTTTGAATTTTTTTTTGAAAAATTATCGGATTTTGTATGGAATCGCTGAATTTGCTTTTTGAAAGTGCCCCCGATACTGTTCAATGTACATTTAGTTGTTTTACTTTTCAACTATGTGTAGACTTAAACACCTCGATATGTGTGTTTTATTGTTGCGATCAAATTATTTTTTGAATATATTTTTCACGCCGACCCGTGATTTCATGACTTTCACCGCACAGCAATAATTTCTCCAGTAAGCGTTTTAAATGTGTGCGCAGAAAGCCAACGAAATGAGTGCGTGCAAAATCATAACAAATTTGTCGATACATATCTGCGCACCAACACACCCTCTCAGTCCGGAAAGTGAGTTCCATGGGCTTGCCAAGCATGCTTGCAACCTCCAGCACGAGAGCCCACCAAGAGCACGACGACTAACTGACACGGACCCGAAGACGACGCCATCCCCGACGTCCGTCGTTGGTCCTCCGCTGGGCGTCGCGATTTCGTTTTCAGTTTCATTGAAGAGTTTGCACGAGTCTGGTCGACGTCGTGTACGCGCTGCTGTGGTCGTGTGCGGTCTCTTTCGGCGTCGTCGTCGTCGTGTGCGAGAGAGTGCATCATCGCGCGTCAAGTTGTCGCAAGTCAGTCAAGTGAGGCAAGTCGCGAGTTGCAACGGAATTTTGCTCGCTGCGTGCTTGCTTGCGTGAGTGAGTGTGGGTGGGCTTGTGCGTCGCGACGTCATCCGTGCGGTGTTATATTGTTGTGCTGTGTTGTGGAGGAGGAGGTTTCCTTTGCGGGGAGGATTTCAGCAGAAGGAAGAAGCTAACAGAAAGAGTGGAAAATTTTGACCTCCGAGAGAAGTGATAAGACGGCGAGATTTTGTGCAAGTTTTAATGTTTTTTGGTAGGTTTCTTTCGCTGAACAGAGGAAAACATTGATTTGGTGTAAATTGGAGTTTTTGTCACGATACCACATTCTTTTCTGAGTTAAAAGGATTACTAACATAAGTAACATTTTATATTGCTGATACCTTATTTTACCATTAGCTGGATTGAGTAAGTAGCACACGTCGAAAATAATGATTTCTATCAAACCGTCAAAAAAATACGTTGACAACTTTTTTTACCCTTGCTTCTGGATACCATTTTAATTTTGTAGCAATAAGTCTGCTGTCAAAATTTTAAGAAATATTTTAGATTTCATTGAAACATATTTTTCTACAGTTTTACGTAAATTCCCGTACTATAAAATACTATACTTTTGAAATGAGAGGATCTGCATTTTTTTTATTCTTGATGTTTTAGGTTACCTAATTAAAAGTGTATTCTTTCAATTCTTCTTTTCTAATTCTCATTCACTTTAAGAATAAGAAAATCAAAAAGAAGATTTTTTTTTTCTTGATTTGATTATTCAATGTTTAAACAAACAAACAAACTTCCGAAAATAGAAACTTCGGATAATCGTGGCTCTGGAAAATCAGGTCCTGATTGTAATTTCATACTGACAATTAAAACATTTCTAGAGTTTTTTTTGATAAGGTCCTATAAACATATGAAAGACAATAGTTTATTGGTCCTTTTCAAAAAAAAAACTCTGGATGCTGTGTTGATTTATCAAAATAGTTTGTAACGGTTAGTTCTATGTTCTTTTTTGAAGGCTATCATCAAATAAATCAATTTAATAATAGTTAATTTCAACGTGCCACCGAAAAAACATAACTTGTGCTTCAAGACGTGTCATGAAAATGCTTGGGATTTTGGTTCCCAGAGTAATCTCCTTTTGGAATTTTGCAATAAAATTGGACATGAGCGGAGCAAAATCGGTTCTTGACAATTTTTTGTCACACGTTGTTATTTATCTATTTTTTTTTTTTTTTTGCGAGTGACGATGTGGAAGCATGGTTTCATCATCTATGCCTGAAAGGTTGAAAACTTATCCGATTATTTAATATCTTGATTTTTTGTCCTTTCAATATCCATAGTTTGGTTTGTTGTTTGCTTCAGTTGAAACTTTTTAGCTTCACAGCTAAAAAAGTAGTAATCCAGCTGCGTGTAAAAGGCCTGGGTGTAAAATAAATATTGCATTATTTTATGCAATTTTATGTGATTTTACACTCTGAAATATGTAGCCCATCAGTATGGGAAACCTACTTGACCGAAATGTCAAGCTCATATATGCGTTTATCCATGCAACTTCACATCGGTCTGATGGCCGAGTGGGCTAAGGCGCCAGTCCTTACTGTTGGTGCCGGGTTTGAATCCCGTTGGTTGCAACTTTTTTTTGTGTGTTGCAAAAATTGTACATGCAGTGTGTAATATTAAGAGTTTATTTTGACGAAGGTGATGTGCATGCTTTTGCATGCGATTTTAACATCGGATTTTTTGCTCTGTTATTAGCAGCAATGGAATAATCATCATCAAAAGAAAATCATTGGACGTTCATCAAGAGAAAAAAATCCGTAGGGAGCATGGCTCTCCTCTCTCGCGCACGAAAGATCAGTAAAAGGAATCTAAAAAATCATCATCATGTTACTCGGCGGAACATCTTTTTCACTACTACACTTGCAAGTGTAACGTCACACGTCGAAAAATGACCTGTCACATTTTGTAGATGGGCAATATGTGTAAACAAAGTGAAATAAATATTTTTAAGTGGTGCTGACTAGGAAATTCACAAAAAATCATCAGCAGATTGATTTTCTTGGAGAAGTTCGGGAGCGATTTTCTTTTGCGTGATTTGTCTCCTCTCTCTTTGAAAAAAGTTCGCACGCAAAAATGATTTTTTTGCGATTAACTATTCCATCCCTGCTTATAAGGTTTGTTTAACTTCATTCAAAGCTAATTTGAAATTGTATGAATTAATATTTTATTTTATGAATAGTTACGCAGGTTTCCCTCTTGCCTTGATCAGAAAATATCTCATAAGTTTCGTTTTCATACGTTTAAACTCCAATTCAATGTTTTCAAGATAACATATTGGAAAGCTGTGTGATTGAGTGAAATAATAAAAAAACTGCTTTTTCGTATTTTTAAATTTTGTACCCAGCAACCTTTTATTCAATTTTTTTATAAAAACAAGTCTAAAATTTTCAGAGTTGGGAAATCCAGGCATGGAAAACCATTTTTCCTTCCGCTTACCTTAAAATCGATAAAAAATCTATTACCATAATTTTTCTCAAAACAACAAAAAACTAGTTTAAATGAAATACAAGCATAATCTACAACAATTAAAAATTCGTTATAAAGGTATATTATTTGAATCTCCTTAAGGTGCCTGATGCCTTCCTCACATTAATATGCTTTTGATAAGGTTGTCAGATCATCATCATGAAAATATCTGAGATCCAGCCTAAAACAAATGTTTAAATAACACTTAAGTGCTCATAACTTTTGATAGGGATATCAGATCATCGATATTTTGCACTCTTTGGAATGGTCTTTTGATTACCTATCCGACGATAGTTCGAATGATAGATCCGGGCAAGGTTTTTTTTATTGAAAATATCTGAGTTCAGACCTAAAGAAAATTGTATAAATAACACTTAAGTGTTGCTTAAGTGCTAAAAACTTTAGATAGGGTTAACAGATCAGAAGATATTTTTTTCAATTTCAATTCGATTTTACTGGTGAATAATCAAGATACAATCAGTTCTTTTGCAATTCATGACAGAGTTTTGGAGTTCCTTTCAGCTGTGTGTTGCATCATAATCTATTTTGGAACAATAATTTCTATTACTAAGGCACTAACAAGAGCAAGACAAATAAAAAAAAACAGCTTGCTAAAATATCATAAGATAATAACACATGAGAGATAAAGTTTTTCGTAGAACAAAAGTTGCTTAAAATTACCTTCTGAACGCTGGAAAAATAAAAAATTTCGCAAACATAGTTGGGCAGTAGAGGGTTAATGCAGAAACTTGATGAGAGAGAACTTCATGTTTATCAATTGACGTAATAGTTATTTCTTATTCATGAAACATACAAACACTTGTCACTTAAGTTGGTAAATTTACTGAATCTGCAAAACTGAATTTTTCAGTAGTGTGATGTTTATATATTTCACATACAAATATTGTTTTTTTAGTGTCACACAACTGTTTAAAGTTGATATTTTAAACTAAGCAAAATATTGTACTAAAACGACTAAGAACATAAATACATTTAGTTTTTAGACCTGCTTAAATCAACAACTAAAATAGTGTTATTCAATATAGTGAACAGAAAAAAAAAAACCCGAAAACTACACAGGGTTAAGCGTGTCACAATATCGAATTTGCGTAACAGTGTCTATATGTGCATGTGTCCGCAAATACATGTGTGTGTGTGCGTGTCAAATGGGAAATAGACCGTCGGGAAGCGGGAAGAAGCCTTATCGACGTTTTGCGGCTGAGCGGTTCCAAGGGAACGAACGGCTTAGTCTAGCAATGCTTCCCTTATCTTTTTCGTGCTCGTCGTATCGTTTTGCGGCAATGTTGTAAAATTGATGGTTAAAAGTTGAAAGTTGCGACAATTTGTCATCGAAATTGAACCCGCGCGAGTATTGTGATATCGGTGAGTGACAACAAACGCAACTGAACGGTGCTGGATCAGCTGGAGTCGTGAACCGTGATAAGGATTATCTTTGCGTGTAGAGGAGCACACACAAACAGTTTCTCGCAGGTGTTGGTGTAGATTGATTTATGGCATTGCGGAGGAACGAAGGCGAAATCATCGTAATAATGTAATGTTATTGGCGATGATTTGCTGATCCGACGAAGAAGTGTAGGAGGAGGGAAGCGAAGAGGTGGCTCAGCTGTAGCTAATGGAATGACGAGTGGAAAGTCTATTTGCAGAGTATGACAATCATGACAGTGAAACAATAAATGCGAACGATTGTGATCACAGTTGGTTGATTCGAGCGAAACTGTAGCCGGTAGGGAGGGACGGATGTGACAGATTGTCATTTATGACGTTGCTAATGTTATTATCACTGTTAAATTAACTTTTTATGATTTTGATTAATGTATAGACTAACATTTTTCAATTCGTGGAGAAGCATACCGTTAACTGGGGTGATTTTGATAGCCCAGATTGACTTTGATAGGTTTTTCAAATGCCAAATGCCAAACATTTTTGAGAATTTTGAGATGAATAGCAATAAAGACTATCTTATTATCGAACACTATAATAGATGTATCAAAATAAGTGGCCAAATCAAATTTCTAACAAGGTCCCCGAGGTTCCTAGAATCACGTGCAATTTGAATGTTATCTCTAAATAATTCAATTATTTATGGAATTGTGTGTATATTTTGCTGCTAAAATTTAATGAAGATTTCGCCAAAACTAAAGCAAATATTTTTTTAAAGCCATAGAATAGTTAGCACTAAAATTATTGCATACTCATGGTTTCGATTTCTGGAAAAGTCAGAAAAAACTTGGAATTGTCACGAAGTTTTATTTGAACTGGAAAAATCAAGGAAAGCCAGAAAATGTCAGGCTCGGAAATTTTGATGACCTCAAAAATGTATCAACAAAATTTATATATTTTTTTATATTCTTTCTTGATTAAAAATGTCATCCCTGCCACAATTTGATAATTTTTTACAATTAGTAGAATGTATCAAAAATGACTTTTTGGCGGGCTGTCAGGGGCTTGTTCCGGTGAACGTGCCAAATCCCTAACGTCAGCCTAATTGGACGTAACAGGCGCTTCGCATTTGATTTTTTTCCTTATTATTTTATATTTTTTAGCATCTCCATGTACAAAAAAGAGAAAATTACAAAAATGGAACCATCACCATCGAAACGAAAATTAAATAATTAGTAAATCTTCCTAAATATACTGTTTAGATAAGTTTTATATACTATCACAAAAGTTATATGCCCAAATTTTTTATTTCAAAAATTTTAATTTTTCTCGTGTTCAGGAGATCATTTTGAGCAACTTTTGTTTTGCGAAAAACTTTACTTATCTGGTTTTTGGGTGTTCTTGTATAATTTTAAGTATTTATATTTGCATTTATCTTGTATAGTTTATGTTTGTTTCTGATAGTATTTGACTAACACTACCACCTCCTAATATTACCTTTTGTCTATTTAGTTTTTTTTCATATTTTTACAGCCACCTTTTTAATTTTTTTTTGCATGTTTTTTTCACATTTTTAACTCTAGAATGAAACCGTTATCATCAAATTGTTCAAAAAATGCTTAGAGGCATAGTCTGGATAATACAAAAATAAGTGCATACATATTTTTTAAACATATAATAAATAAAATATAAGTCAAAAACACAACCAAAATTGACTCCAGAAATAATTACATTTTTTAAACATTTTCAAAGTCACATGAAACAAGTCACACTTCCAACCCTAAAATTTTCTTAAGAGTTTTTCTTTCCAATGCTTTTAAAAAACCGAAATTTGGTTAAAAATTGATTTTGTTTTCATTTTTAAATTGTAACAGTTGATGATTTAAATTTTTAAATTCAGTCGGTTTTTGTGAAAAATGGACAAAAAAAAGGAAAGCTTCAACTCTTTTTTTTCTATCTCTATAATGCTTGATGTGAAGTGGCTAGGTACAATGCCCTTCCACGTGAAGTGCAGAATCTTGACTTTATTTGAGATCTTGACTCTATCGCAACTGGCAAAGACCCAAATTATGGCACTCATCAAGATTAAAAATTGCGATATTTTTTTTTAATGATAAGACGATATTACAAAAGTCTTACTAAAAGTTAATTGTAGCTAATTAGACCGGCCTCTCTTTCACCGTAAAATAACTTAAACGCCTTGACTAATTTCACATTATTTTCAACACTCGGGTCGCGTAAACAATCGTCCCGAGTCACAAACAAACAGACCATAACTCACCGTTCAGCGACAAATTGCCGCTGACCCTTTATCTTGATAGGCATGAAATGGCATTATATATCGAGTTGACCAACTACAGAACCGAGCGTGTGAGTGTGACTCAATAAGTTGTGCAAGTTGCTCGCAAAAATGAAGACAAAGCGTTTTGCGTGCCTTCGCCATACAAATCGCTGGCAAATGATGCCATCAACTCCGACACAAACACACACCCAGGCTCAGCAGAGTAAACATCGTTGAAAGAGCTGGAGAAATGATGCTAATGTAATTAAAACCTAAATAAGTAAACGAAAGAAAGAAAGATACAAACAGAGAGAAAAAAAAGAGAGAAGAAAAGTGAAATGAGTGAGCAAAGATAGTAGTATGGCAAAAGTCGAAGCGATGAGTCAAAGAAGAAGAAGAAAAAAAACTCACTTTCCAGTTTCATTCAATGTCAGCGAAGAAGATGATGCCCCACCACACCTTTGCCGTGACCGTGACCAAGAGAGTTCGTTTCGTTGAGAGAGCAAGTTAAATTGATTGATGAAACCACAAAGCTACTACAGTCTGGGTAGCTTGGTTTTAATAAATTTGTGGTGAAAATTTGATCTGGTTATAAGAAGACTTGTCAGATGAAAATATCAATTATTTAAGCTAAAAAAATCAGTTAATTTATGCGTTTTTTTTCAGGTTTCAAGAGCAAATACAAAACCACTGTGTTTTTTAATATTATTTCAATAAAATGCAACATTTCAACAGAACATGACTTACATCAACAGCAAATGATTTGACAAGCATTATCCTGCGTTGATGATAATGTTTGGCATATTTGGAATTTCTTAACGTTTTTGTGAATATTGTTCGAGTTCCGTAATAAATGAGAACCGAGAAAAGTTTTTTTTCTTTTTACTTTTCTTTTCTATATTCTATAAAAATACGATTTTTTAAAACTGATTATTGCGACTCTGCCCAAAGTCGAGAAGTCGAGAGGCGTAAACTTGAACAAATATTTGCAACGGCTTTCGATGGAAACAGATTTTTCAAAAGGTTCTTTTAGATTTAAAAACTGATTTTTCATATGCAAAGTTATTAACAAAATGCTGAAATTTGTTTCGACATATTTCAAAAATTAAAAAAAGGATTGGCAGCACTTGAAATGCTATTTGACCATTATGAGCTTTAGAAATCACCTTTCAAATAATATTTAACCTTCTTGCTTCAAAATTTGTTTTTTTTGTAATCTGTTTTTGATGATTTTTTGGGTTCAAATTTTGTGAGTAAAAAAATTAAAAAGGTAACGTTACTATCCTGTAACATCCACAAAATGTCGTATTTTTGAAAATACTTATAATAGGTATATCAAACGACGCTAAATAAGAAAAATGCTATTTTGCTATTTTAAGGGTAAAAAACTTAAATTTAACAGAAAACCACATTTTCGGGAAAATTTTAACACTATTCAGACTCGATTATCCGAAGGTTTGTATGTGCAGCTATTCCCAACCTTTTCAAATTTTAAGCTAGATTTTTGAAACTTCTTACTATTTTTCTCAAATAGCCAAACTAATCACCTTTCTTTTGCGTCTAAGACAGCTAAAATCGGATAAAATGGCACGGAGGTATGATTTTTTGAAAAAAGTGGTTTTTGCGAAAATCGACGAAAATTGCAGTTTTTCGGACCACCCTAACATGGCGTGGGTCTCCCTAATGGCCAAACAAAAAAATACGGGTCGAATTATTTCGGCCAAGGATTCCCTAGAAAAATTTTGAGCCAGATCGGAAAACTTTTTTTACGAATCATGCTGTTTTAGTGGGGAATTGCTGTGTGACTTTGGATAATCGAATCAAGATCATTTTTTCGTATTTCTATATTTTTTTAATTTCAACATCAAATTCGAGTTGTACGACCCCTTTTTAGTCAAACTTGAATGGTTGATTGATTGATTGTTAAATTATTCTATAGGGGTAATTCTCCGCCAACTCACACAGCAGTTGCCCCGACCCCTCTTCGATTTGCGTGAAACTTTGTCCTAAGGGGTAACTTTTGTCCCTGATCACGAATCCGAGGTCCGTTTTTTGATATCTCGTGACGGAGGGGCGGTACGACCCCTTCCATTTTTGAACATGCGAAAAAAGAGGTGTTTTTCAATAATTTGCAGCCTGAAACGGTGATGAGATAGAAATTTGGTGTCAAAGGGACTTTTATGTAAAATTAGACGCCCGATTTGATGGCGTACTCAGAATTCCAAAAAAACGTATTTTTCATCGAAAAAAACACTAAAAAAGTTTTAAAAATTCTCCCATTTTCCGTTACTCGACTGTAAAAAATTTTGGAACATGTCATTTTATGGGAAATTTAATGTACTTTTCGAATCTATATTGTCCCAGAAGGGTCATTTTTTCATTTAGAACAAAATTTTTCATTTTAAAATTTCGTGTTTTTTCTAACTTTGCAGGGTTATTTTTTAGAGTAACAATGTTCTACAAAGTTGTAGAACAGACAATTAAAAAAAATTTGATATATAGACATAAGGGGTTTGCTTATAAACATCACGAGTCATCGCGATTTTACGAAAAAAAAGTTTTGAAAAAGTTGGTCGTCATCGATCATGGCCGTTCATGGTCACCCACGACAGACACGGACGACGAAACAAAGAGAAACGCAAAAAGTAACTTTTTCAAAACTTTTTTTCGTAAAATCGCGATAACTTGTGATGTTTATAAGCAAACCCCTTATGTCTATATATCAAAATTTTTGTAATTGTCTGCTCTACAACTTTGTAGAACATTGTTACACTCTAAAAAATAACCCTGCAAAGTTAGAAAAAACACGAAATTTTAAAATGAAAAAAAATTGTTCTAAATGAAAAAATGACCCTTCTGGGTCAATGTAGTTTCGAAAAGTTCATTAAATTTCCCATAAAATGACATGTTCCAAAATTTTTTACAGTCGAGTAACGGAAAATGGGAGAATTTTTAAAACTTTTTTAGTGTTTTTTTCGATGAAAAATACGTTTTTTTGGAATTCTGAGTACGCCATCAAATCGGGCGTCTAATTTTACATAAAAGTCCCTTTGACACCAAATTTCTATCTCATCACCGTTTCAGGCTGCAAATTATTGAAAAACACCTCTTTTTTCGCATGTTCAAAAATGGAAGGGGTCGTACCGCCCCTCCGTCACGAGATATCAAAAAATGGACCTCGGATTCGTGATCAGGGACAAAAGTTACCCCTTAGGACAAAGTTTCACGCACATCGAAGAGGGGTCGGGGCAACTTTTCCCGATTTCGTGTGAGTTTGTAGAGAATTACCCATAGATATTGGATACAGAATAATTTCAGAAACAAATATAAACTAAACAATAAATGCAACATAAACAACTAAAAATTAACCAAGAAAAACATAAAAATAGGAAAGTACTGTTTTTTGTAGAACAAAATTTGCTCAAATGTCCTTTTGACCAGGAAAAAATTAAAAAAAAATCGAAAACAAATTAAATTTAGTTAAATAATTCCATTACAACTCTTTTCAATATAAATTTGATTTGCATTATTCATTTTATCATCTACTTAATTGAAACATTTAATCGCAGAATGAAGGGGTGGTAACCCAGCTAGAACCCCCACACCACTCTTGGCCCAAAGCCGGAGATAGAAATTCAAGACACGAATCTGCGGCGCAAACTGACACAACACGCCGCATGACGAAACTGTCTCCGCCATCACCGCCGGTTCATTCCGTGGCGGCCGTCCGGAGACAACGCGCGACAAGAGGTCGTCTCTCTAGTAGCTGTTGGTGTGACGCCACCGCGACGACCAGCGACGTCATCGATGTGGAATTATTCTTTATGGAAATGGCACCCAGTTTGTTGGACAAATTAAAAGTTTAAAAAAAATCTGAAAACATTACTTTTTTTTTTGAAGTTGTCATAATAAAAAAAAGTTGTTTTTGAGTGAACTTAAACCGTATTTTTCGTAAAGAACTGACCATTTGTCTTTTCGACGAAGGTCGAGAGAGTCTCTCTTCAACCGGTTGAGATGAAGTCATACCTTCAAGAGTCATGAGTCTTCAGTGCGTGGTATCACAAGCCCACCGCATAGGTCAACCTCCCCTAACTTGGAACTTGTTACTCTCCAAGAGTCTTCAAGTTGAAGGTGAACCGCACACAAATTTTGATGGGTTTGCATATTTTCTGCTTCGTTTACGCCACCGCGTAGTTCAAAGATTTGATTGATTGCCCCCGCTCACTTTCGTGCTAACGCAATAAATGGGTGTCTTTTCGGATTATCGGTTGTTTTGCCCGAGGAGCTGTGATCGAAGCATTATTTTTGGGGAGGAAGATTGAACGGGTCCACATGGTGCGCTTTGGCATTAAGTTACGGTTACGCGAGCAATTGACAGCTGCCAACGGAAAAGGGTAATGATGTATCATGTTCGAAAAAGCGCAATCAGCAAGTTTCTTAAATTTAACAAACATCAACTAAAACATCCGAGCGTCATGTGACCCAAAAAAAATGCCGACCCGGGGCACAATCTGACCAACCAAACTTATAACAGGTCATCATGGGCGTGGGTCGACCTAATCGACACAATTAAGCAATAAGTCTCGCGCACAGCAATCAGTTGTGTCAACTTGGGCTGCGACCATTCCCCATCATCAAGTCAGGGGGGAGGGCAATTAGATACATCGCGATTGTGATTCGTTGCAAACAAAAGCCACTTTCTTCCGGAGTTGTTGCTACTTGCAGGGTTTCGTAAGGTTCTATAAGGACATAGTTTAAAAAAAATGCAAAATTCAGCAATATAAGCTTCAAACAATTTAGATTCAAACAGTTTTCAGTTATATTACTATAATTAACTTTCAATTAGTTCATTTATCAACGAAAAAAACCTGAATTTCTCTCTGCAAACACAACAATTTCAAAGTTTTTAAGTAGAAACTATCGCAAATGCTTCATACATATTTACAGTTATGCTACTAACAAAAATTTGCTGACTAACAATGAGCATATGAAAAAAAAAAATTTTTTGTTGCTAAAGTTTTATGTCTTTTTACGATTTGTGGTCCCAAAATTCAAAAATTGCTAAATGTCTAAAAATACCCTTTTTTAGTAAAAGTACAAAAATAAACGTTGTACTATGTATTTTCAGTAATTTACAATCAACTGTACAGGGGATTTCAATTACATTTTTTTGCCCCCTGATTTTTGAAACATGAAATAAAACTTGCAATGGCCTAAGCTGCAGAAAAACAACGAAAACCCCAAAAAATTGTGCCTGTGGCAATAAAAACTCAATTTTCAAAAAGTGTCAACAGTTGCATTATACATTGTGACAGTTCGCAAATTTCTACTCGAATGAAACGTAGTCCATGCATTTCGCATGTAAAAAAAAAGCTTTTTGGCATCTTTAGTTTTTCCATACAATTTGCGGGCTGGAAATACAAAATGGGCATGGAAATATTAGAAAATCTGTATTTAAGGTGAAACTAGAAGGCTGCGCCATATTGACACCATGACTCGAGTTTTTGTAAGCACCGGTAAGGAAAATGCCTTAACTTACGAAGTTCTATTTTTTTTGAAGACGCTAAATAGGTCGATAGCATGCAATCTGTCGAGCTCATTGATTGAGGTTGTACAGATGTTGTCCAAGAGCTGGTGTCCCGTTTCACCTTAAAGGTGATTTTGCGATCGATTCGTAGTATTGGCAGAGTTGAAAAAAAGTTTAGTTTTCTCGCATTAAAAAAAATTACAAAGGAAAAAATATGCTCAGAAACTTTCCTTCAATTTAACTTTTTTGACTTTGTTGATAGGACTACACTGCCCCTGATCGCATAAATGTCCCATATGCATTATCATCACTTTTGAGTAATTGATGCAGTTTGGTTTAAAATCGTGTGCTCTTTCTGAAAAGCCTACAACATCCAGTACTTTGTTCTAGAAATCAGGAGGAAATCCAGTTTTTCCGTGAAAACTTAACACGTAGCCTTATGTGTGGGACAAACTTCAAATGCGTTTTTCTCAGCTTGCTGTTTTTTGCATATGGGACATTTATGTGAACATGGGCAGCATACTGCCGCTCAAAGCAAGTCCGTCCCACAGGTAATTTCGACAATTTTGTTTGCAGTTTGGATTTAAATCATGCGAATCATGAGAAAATCTATTAAAATTGGGTACTTTATTCCAGAAAATCGAAGAAAATTTCACTTTTACATGAAATCCCAACTCGTAGACTTATGGACAGGACAAATTTGCTTTGCATTTTCTAGGTTTGCTTTGTTTTCATATGGGACGGACTTGATTAAAGAAGATTAAAGAAGCAGTGCAACTCGAAAACAAATATTTTTAGATAAATTAGAAATTGGGTCTGGGGGTGAGATTGGGTCAAAGTGATTTTTTACGGATTTTACCATTTCTCAGATTCTTCTCAATGAAACAGAATTCTGTTAAAAGGGTTGTGTAGAGGACATCTTAAAATCACTTCGCTGAAAAAATCTCGTTCCTAGAACAAATCCTCTTATTTTGGCAGCTGTCTAAAGGTGAGGTACGTTTTTGGCCAAAAATGACCCCTCGAAAAATCATTTTTCTAATATTTTTGTTGGAATTGCTCGAAAACTGACCAAATGTTTGAAAATCTCCACTTCAAACATTGTAGCATGTCAATACGATTCCATCGAACATAAACACTGTTGGATGACTTGTTTTTACCATATCGTTGTATTTGAGCATCATTTTAGTTTCATTTGACCTAATGTCACCCCCCTGAGATTGGGTCAATTTTCAAACTATTGGCATTTAAGGTAGTGTTCATCAAAATCCACCATATTTTGGGAAAATGTTAGTAAACTATCTAAGAACAAATCTACGTTGAAAGATTTTCGATGTTATTTAAATTGTTTTTGTTATTAAGAAATTTCGAGAGGTGTATCGTTTTTTGACCCATAGTCACCCCCACTGACGGTAATATAAACAAAATGCCTAAAAGTGTCTGTATTAATTAAAAATTGTAGCTAAAGAATGTATTTCAAGTAGTTTACAATCAAGTTTTTGAATGAAATGACAATTTTGTAACTTGAATTTCTTAAATTTGGCTTCCCTGCCATGCTGCACTTGTTTGCCAGTAGTAGAAACGAGTCGCGTCAGCAAACACCAATCATCTCGTGTGTGTGTGTGTGTGTGTGTGTGTGTGTGTGTGTGTGTGTGTTTGTGTGTGTGTTTGTGTTTTTGCTTCCGCTTGTGTGTACTCTTCATTTCTCCGAGCAAACTAGCCGGGCGTCTGCGGGTCCAGATTTGAACGCACAAACGCCTGATGAAAATACAACCCACGGCATGATTTAGTGTGCCCGTCAGCACCGCCAGCCGCCGGCAAAAGTTGCCGCTTGCAGTAGCTTTAATGTGACAGTTATATGACTTGATGGTGACAGAGCTCGTTTGCTGCACTTGAACTTGCTTGAGTTGCAATGTTTGGGGTTGTTTGTAACTAAGAATTAATTGTTTAACTTTTATCATAAAGTTTTTTGATGAAGATGTCAACTTTCCGTACTGCGATAAAATTCCAACAAACTTTATCTGGGTCATCTTAAAATTGCTCAAAGCTTCCCAAAACTAATTTCGGTTCGTCTTTTATTAGTACCCCCCCTAATCTGACACTTTTTGTTCCCGTCAAAACGAGCAAAAGAACCTAAAAGCATATTTACCACCCCCAATGAACGGGGAGGGATTATCGTCGTCGTCGCTGGAACACAAAAACGCATGAAATAGGAACTTAATTAGATTCCACCCCCACCATCATCAGGCAGAAACCACCGAAACCTGAATCCCTTTCTTCCAGCGCAACCTTTTGGACGATGGATGGATCGCGCTCGACGCTACCGTTTTGGGGGCTAATTTGACATTGACAAAGTAGTTGACACTGACAGACACACTGAATGACACGGTAGTGGAGTGTTGTCCTTAATTCGTTCGGATGTTAGGTTCCAGTTTCGTCAAAAAGATGTTGGACCGAAACAAGGTTGTTAATTGGTCTTGTTTTTGGCATTTGATGAGTTTCTTCGAAAAAAGCTTCTCGTTTTGTTGCTGAAGAGAGAAATTAGATTTGTCCACTCTGAACAATGTTATTGGATTAATATTAATTTTGGTTATTTACTTCTCTATAAATTAACCTCGTAAACAAGAATTGAGATCAATTCAAGATCAATATTACTCATGGAATGAACCATCAATCGCGTCACAATATTGCGAAATACACGAATTTGCTACTAGCAGGATTAGTTTGCCATCGGTCATCATAGTGATACCAACGACCTTCCAGAAGTTCCAGTTATTTCTGTTAAGTGCAAGCTGTCCCTTTAAAACGGTTTAGGAAAAAGACGTCATAGTTATCTAAAAAGATAATTTTGTTCAATTGAATGTTCTTTCTAATGTCACGCTTGTCAATCGTTTGAATCTGCTAAAAAATGGTTCCTGCAATTACTTGAACGGTACAATTCCGTTTGACTCAACTGTCCCAAGTCATGGTTCTGATGATCCTCCGGGACACCCGTCAATGCTTATTTTTGCAAACGGTTCCTGAAACAACAACAAAAAAAACAACTTCAAAAAGACAAAATAAAACAATGCACCATTTCTATGCAGAACCCAGCCAGCCAGTCGGTGACAGCAAATTAGAGCGCATTAATTTTTCAAACCACTCG
Source organism: Culex pipiens pallens (assembly GCF_016801865.2). Classification (NCBI taxonomy): domain Eukaryota; kingdom Metazoa; phylum Arthropoda; class Insecta; order Diptera; family Culicidae; genus Culex; species Culex pipiens. The sequence continues at coordinate 118,926,437 of NC_068937.1, forward strand.
TCGTCGACTCGAACGAAACGACGACGGGGGACTGAGCTCGGGACACGATGGTCACCGGTGTATGGTACGATGGTAATGGGTCGCACATAAACATATCACAACTGCACAACGTTCTGGTGGTGGTGACGATGCACTTGCACAATGTTCGACGCTTTTCGCCATTTTACCTGCACGGTTTGTCTGTAACCGTTTACAGGGGGTAATTTTTAAAAGAGATCAAATTTTAAGTTCATTTTCAGAAAATCATCTTTTAAAATTGTGTGATATGATGAGTTTTGACAAAAAATTAATTTAAATTAATTTAGATCCGGAAAAAAAGTGTTAAGTGGGATCAGGCTTTGTAAAAGTACGTAGATATCACTTAAGTGGTCATAACTAAAGACAGAGTTGCCAGATTTTCAATGTTTTGCACTCATTGGAAAGGTTTTTAGAATACCTAACTAACGATGCGTCGGATGATTGATCCGGACATAGTTTACATACATTTAAGTGAGATCCGGCTTCAAAAAAAAGTACATGAATATCACTTAAGTGGTCATAACTTAAGACAGGGTTGCCAGATCATCAATATTTTGGACACATTGTTAAGATCTTTCAATTACATACCCAACGATGTACAATATGATGGTAATCAATTTCTGACCATTTATCGAACATCAGGATGTATAACGAAAAACATTTTTATGCATAACTTTTGAACTACTTATCGAACCATCAATTTGTATAAAACTCGATCTATGGGACAGCCAGTGCCAAGAAACATGAGCTAGTCTGTTGGACACATATATACATACAAACACACACACATACACACACATAACACAGACGTTTGTTCAAATTTCGATTCTGAGTCGATATGTATACATGAAGGTGGGTCTACGAAGTTCTTATGAAAATCTCATTTTTCGAGCAGTATTTTAGCCTTACCTCAGTGAGACAAGCAAAAATGTGCTACGAGTCGCTAATGTACGAGTCGCAGAATTCCTTCGGGACACCCGTCAATGCTTATTTTGCTAAACCGACTTAATCAGTATATTTTCAAACAAGTTGGAATTGTTTGTATAAAATGTGTGTCAACATGAATTTGGGGAATTCAAAAAATATTTAAAAAAAAATCTCAATTTCCAACAATTTGTATGACGTGTCACAAGATAGCACAACCATCTTGATGAGAAATTGGTATATGTCACAAGTGTACATTGCGATATCCGGGAAACGGAAGCGAAATTTTGAAAATTGTAATTGTGGGATCACAGAACTTAGAGATTTGTTTTCAGATGCATAACTTTAATGCATTTTGTGATACCTTTTGATTTTTTTGTTTGAAAATTAGACAACAAATTCGAAATTACACTTATTTCGGACAATTACGAATGTTCAGCTAGTTTTAATAATTTTCAACTTATTTTTTCTGAAAAGAGTACAATGTTTACTTTTTAGAAGCCGGGACCGTGGTGTAGGGTAAGTTTGGTTGCCTCTCACCCAGTCGGCCTGGGTTCGATCCCAGACGGTCCCGGTGGCATTTTTCGAGACGAGATTTGTCTGATCACGCCTTCCGTCGGACGGGAAGTAAATGTTGGCCCCGGTCGCTGGTAGGCAGTTGGTAGGCAGTTGGACTCACAATCCAAAGGTCGTCAGTTCGAATCTCGGGGTGGATGGAAGCTAAGGTGTAAAAAGAGGTTTGCAATTGCCTCAACAATCAAGCCTTCGGACACCTAGTTTCGAGTAGGAATCTCGCAATCGAGAACGCCAAGGCAATGCTGTAGAGCGAATAATTTGATTTTTTGATTGTTTACTTTTTTAGCATTGAATATCGAACCAATTGTTTTAGAGGTATTCGAGTTGAAAAAAGAGGGCAAGTCAGAACAAGAATGTAAAAATAGAAAAAAAAAACAGTAAATTTTCAGACCTTGTCGAAAATATTTTTTGCATGCGTTCTTCGCATCATTAAGTTTTTTTTAACTGTCTTTCACTTGAAAACGGTAAATTTGCGATTGAAAATTTGAATTTGCTTAAAACATTGTTTTTGAATTTTTTTGACAATATTTCAGACTAACCTGTGGTGCAAATTGCACTAAAACATTTTTTTTAATCATATGAATTTTGAAAATGTGTATTCCGGTAGTTCAATTTTTGACATAGGAAATGAAAGTTTATTTAAAAAAAGGTGCAGGTGGTTATGTTCTACATGACCAATATGACAAAGAACTTTGTACAAAACTCTAAAAATCATGCTATTTTTATTTATATTTTTTAATTCTTTGCCTATTTATTTAATCCTGAATAATTAATTCTAATTAAATTTATTCAATCAATGGCACCGGTAGAACCTTCCCTCAGGGCCATGGTCACTCCGGGTGTGGCCAATCCTGTCAAAATGGCCATTTTCATCACCAGTATCAAAAACCATGAATTTTGATACCCATATTGTCCCAAGTCGTATGGTTCGATAAATGTCCCCCCGGTAGAACCTTCCCTCAGGGCAATGGCCACTCCGGGTGTGGCCAATCCTGTCAAAATGGCCATTTTCATCACCAGTATCAAAACCATGAATTTTGATACCCATATTGTCCCAAGTCGTATGGTTCGATAAATGTCCCCCCGGTAGAACCTTCCCTCAGGGCCATGGCCACTCCGGGTGTGGCCAATCCTGTCAAAATGGCCATTTTCATCACCAGTATCAAAAACCATGAATTTTGATACCCATATTGTCCCAAGTCATATGGTTCGATAAATGTCCCCCGGTAGAACCTTCCCTCAGGGCAATGGCCACTCCGGGTGTGGCCAATCCTGTCAAAATGGCCATTTTCATTAACAGTATCCAAAACCTTGAATTTTGATACCCATATTGCCTAAGGTCGAATGGTTCGGTAAATGTCCCCCTGGTAGAACCTTCCCTCAGGGCCATGGCCACTCCGGGTGTGGCCAATCCTGTCAAAATGGCCATTTTAATCACCAGTATCAAAAACCATGAATTTTGATACCCATATTGTCCCAAGTCGTATGGTTCGATAAATGTCCCCCCGGTAGAACCTTCCCTTAGGGCCATGGGCACTCCGGGTGTGGCCAATCCTGTCAAAATGGCCATTTTAATCACCAGTATCAAAAACCATGAATTTTGATACCCATATTGTCCCAAGTCGTATGGTTCGATAAATGTCCCCCGGTAGAACCTTCCCTTAGGGCCATGGGCACTCCGGGTGTGGCCAATCCTGTCAAAATGGCCATTTTAATCACCAGTATCAAAAACCATGAATTTTGATACCCATATTGTCCCAAGTCGTATGGTTCGATAAATGTCCCCCCGGTAGAACCTTCCCTCAGGGCAATGGCCACTCCGGGTGTGGCCAATCCTGTCAAAATGGCCATTTTCATCACCAGTATCAAAACCATGAATTTTGATACCCATATTGTCCCAAGTCGTATGGTTCGATAAATGTCCCCCCGGTAGAACCTTCCCTCAGGGCCATGGCCACTCCGGGTGTGGCCAATCCTGTCAAAATGGCCATTTTCATCACCAGTATCAAAAACCATGAATTTTGATACCCATATTGTCCCAAGTCATATGGTTCGATAAATGTCCCCCGGTAGAACCTTCCCTCAGGGCAATGGCCACTCCGGGTGTGGCCAATCCTGTCAAAATGGCCATTTTCATTAACAGTATCCAAAACCTTGAATTTTGATACCCATATTGCCTAAAGTCGAATGGTTCGGTAAATGTCCCCCTGGTAGAACCTTCCCTCAGGGCCATGGCCACTCCGGGTGTGGCCAATCCTGTCAAAATGGCCATTTTCACCACCAGTATCAAAAACCATGAATTTTGATACCCATATTGTCCCAAGTCGTATGGTTCGATAAATGTCCCCCCGGTAGAACCTCCCTCAGGGCCATGGCCACTCCGGGTGTGGCCAATATCCTACCAGTTTGGTCCAAACCCCATTGCCTAAAATCATTCTTTTTTTCGAGTGTCCGTTCTAACAATATTCGTTAGAACAGAATTCCTCCCAAGTTGGTGCACAACCTGTGTCTTTCAATGTGTGCATGTGTGTGTGAGCAATAAAATTACCACCGTCGATCCGTCTGTGATGGCTTTTCGGTTAAAACTAAAATTGTTCAGAGGCTATCTGTTAGCTTATATAGTCCGCATGAAATGTGGCAACATGGTGCAAATTTTGCCTCGTCTCCTGCTTTCTTGGAACTGTCACGCGAGAATGTTGCACCATTGTTGCCACATTTCATGCGGACTATATAAGCTAACAGATAGCCTCTGAACAATTTTAGTTTTAACCGAAAAGCCATCAGAGACGGATCGACGGTGGTAATTTTATTGCTCACACACACATGCACACATTGAAAGACACAGGTTGTGCACCAACTTGGGAGGAATTCTGTTCTAACGAATATTGTTAGAACGGACACTCGAAAAAAAGAATGATTTCAGGCAATGGGGTTTGGACCAAACTGGTAGGATATTGGCCACACCCGGAGTGGCCATGGCCCTGAGGGAAGGTTCTACCGGGGGGACATTTATCGAACCATACGACTTGAGGCAATATGGGTATCAAAATTCATGGTTTTTGATACTGGTGATGAAAATGGCCACTTTGACAGGATTGGCCACACCCGGAGTGGCCATGGCCCTGAGGGAAGGTTCTACCGGGGTTACATTTATCGAACCAAGGGGTTTCCAGCATCAAGGATTACTGACCAGTCTAAATGGAATTACCAGGATTACTGGCAATATGTCATGAATTACTTTGATTTCCCAGAATTACTTGGGATTTCCAGAAACCACGCAGAATTGCTCAAATTTATAAAAATAATTTGGAATTACTGCCTAGCTTCCAGCATATTGAGAATTGGATCGAATGACAGCTGTCAAATGCACAAAACCACGTGATTGGCAATAGTACGTCCATCCCGGGATTTCCCGGCACAAAATTCCCGGGATTTTTATATGTTGTACGGGGAATTTCCGGAATTAAACAAAAATCATAATCTGGCCTGGAAATTACATTAGTATTACAATTAATAAGTTTAAACTTTTCTAAAATTTTACATAAATTGGTACCATTTTATTTGTTGTCATTTTTGTTTTTAGACATCTTAAATCAATTTTCAAGCTGTTTTATTCATGTCATATAGAAATAAATAAAAAATAAATATTTATAAGATACTTATTTATTTTGAATTAGAAATGTGGTGCATATAAAATTCAAAACACAACAGAGAACAGCAAAAATTTGTTTAACACTGGAACGTCCAACGCATGTCCAACTTACACAGACGCCCAAGCCTCCCAAAAAAGGAGAAACAGTAACTTCAACTCACTGGTTCTCGGGCATTACTCAACCAATCGGGACGGATTCTTGTTTCCAGTGATTTGTAAGAATGTCTAGATGATCCTAAAATTGTGCAGAACTTAATTAGATCAAATCTGTAATTTTTGCGATCAAAAACATCGTTCCACCTTTTTTAAAACGACTGCCGCCGCGGAATTTTTGGCGATTTTTTTTTTTTACACGCGAAAAAAAAAAGTTGGAACGATGTTTTTGATCGCAAAAATTACAGATTTGATCGAATTAAGTTCTGTAAAGTTCTATAATCATCTAAACATCTAACAAATCACTGGAAAGAAGAATCATCTTGATTGGTTGAGTAATGCTCGAGAACCAGCGAGTTGAAGTTACCGTTCCAACTTTTTGGAGCCTTGGGCGTTGGAATGTTAAGCTATCTAAAAACTGCTATCCTTGTTTCGATTGATATTAATAGTATTGAGCTAATTCAATAAATTTAAAGCTTGAAAAACATAACAAATATAAAGAAAACATAGATTTTATGACTTTTTCAAAAACTAAAAACTTCCCGGGAATAAATAAATATTTTTCCCGTTTTCCGGGAAATTCAAAACCTGGGAAAATTTGACGTTCTGCTTGGAAATCATCGAACAATTGGGTAAATATCAACATCATTTTGAAAACTGATTTTGGCGTTTGAGTGCATTTAAAATTCAAAGCACAACAAAGAACAAAAAAAATCTTCAAAACTATCTAAAAGTGCTATCCCTGTTTAGATTGATTTGAATAGTATTGAGCTAATAGTTTGATTTTAAAAACATAACTTATATAAAGAAAACATAGATTTTATTACGTTTTCAAAAATTTCCCGGGATAAAAAATATATTTTTTCCGTTTTCCGGTAAACTCAAAACCCGGGAAAATTGGACGCCCTACTTGGAAATCATCGAATAATGTGGTAAACATCAACGTCAGTTTGACAACTGATTTTGACGTTTGAGTGTTTTTCATCCGAATACATTTGAATTAGAGAGCATATAAATTGGCGGACATTTCGAATCCGTTCTGTACTTCTTACAACCATAAAAAGCATCAAGGAAAAGCAAAATGCATTCTGCTGATTTACCTTTAAAGAATTACTAGTAGTTACTTGAATTAATGGGAAATACACCAATTACAGAGTAACTATGGAATTCCTCGAATTACTACGGAATTACTAGGTAATTCCAGAATTACAGGAATTACTGCAGAATTGCGGAGTAATTCTGGAATTACTGAATTACTAACTCAAAATCCGAATGATCCCGTATTAGCTGTAACTTTGGTTTCATACATGAAAATTAATAGGCAATAAATAGAATTATAAAAGGTTTATCGAAATTATCTTTTTAACAGTTATTTTTTATTATTTTCTGAAGTATGTTTTCACAAACAAGAATCAGGGAATTACCAGGATTACTGGGATTAGTAGGAATTACCAGGATTACTCTGGAATTACTCAGTAAATCCGGAATTACAGAATTACTTGCTCAAATTCCAAGTAATTCCGGATTAGTGACCAGTCTGACACGATGCTGGAAACCCCTTGTATCGAACCATACGACTTGGGGCAATATGGGTATCAAAATTCATGGTTTTTGATACTGGTGGTGAAAATGGCCATTTTGACAGGATTGGCCACACCCGGAGTGGCCATTGCACAGTGTTCGGAATGGCAAAATTAAGTGGAATAAATTGATAACTCTTTTATTTGACGTCCTAGCCACATGGTGTCTTCGGAAGAGTTGTTGTACTTGATAAGGGCTATCTTTTGAAGTTATTGACATACAGGGTGACGACCTTCCAGGGTGTCAACCATAATTAACTTTGTTGGATGACGTTGTAGGGCTTTGGTGTCTTGGGCAAAGTTGCAGAGGAGAAAAATTCATGAAGGTTGGTCGAAGGCGCCAAATTTGTAGCTCTTAATCTACTCGAGATATACGCCAGTTTTGCAAAAATGGTCCAAAAAGCACTTTTCTGAGATAACTTGAAATTTTAGCGTTTTAGCGGCCTACTAGGTTCTGAAGAGTTGTTTATGACATAAAATTATATATCTTTGCCGAGGACAGCAAAATGTTGTGAGCCTTTATTGAGGAGTTATAACCATTTTTAAGTGATTTTGAGCCTATTTTCAAGTTGCAATGTTTTCAAAATGGCGCATTTTGGCGCAAAACCGAATAATGCACCTGAAAGTACACACTTTCCACTACATTTCCTGAAAATATCTCCGTGTTTATTTTTGTATATTTTCAGATATCTCAATTTGAATTTGCCGATTTTTAATCAATTTATTCATAAATGTTTTTCGAAATCATAATGAATACAAAGTGAAAATGAAAGTGGGATCGCAGCAATCCTTGGTCGCGGGGGGGCCTGACAAGAATTTGCGCTCCGCGTTTTTTTTGGTTTCTCCTCGTTTCGAATTTTTTATCGTGACGTTTTACGGTTCGCGATTTTTAAACTTTCCGGCGGAACAGTTCCGTGCGAAGTTCTTTCGGTAGTGTAGTGTAGTGGGTGGATTTTCCAAGTTTTTATTGTTGTAAAGTTGTGAAAATTGCTGAGGAAAATGTTGAAGGAGTTGAGTAGTGAGTGAAGGGGGCGGGAGTAGGCAACGTTTGCTGAGATTGGCGGCTCGATTTCTGAGCGGCTGAAAATGCAGGCGGCTCGAGAAGTTGCCGGATTCGTGACGAAATAGCGTTTGACGGATGATGCTGCTTTTCGGGTGAGAAACTTCCAATTGGAAATATGGAGCAGCCGTGACTGACTGGTTACGGTGTTCGCTTTGTAAGCGAATGATCCTGGGTTCGATTCCCATCTGCTCCAAACGAGAAAGATCAGGAAATATGAATTTTTGAAACTCTAAACATGAACGAAACATCAAAGTCGCTCGAACCGGGGTTCGATCTCCCGTCCTTTGGATTGGTAGAATTAGGAATACTACTACTACAAACTATATATGAGCTGGGTCTTTGTCCATTTGACAAGGACTCGGAAGTGCTAAATAACGTTTGAATCCGATTGATGCAAACGTTCTTTAGGGCGGGGCTTGTCGATTCAAGCTGAAGTACCTCGCGCACGGCTAGCCTGCGTAGAAATGGGTCACCGAAACTCGGCAGAGCTAACACCTGCCAAATGCTATGCGAGTTATTTGCATGTATAGGATTTAAAATCTAAATTCATGGAAACAACTCAATTTGTAAGAACCGACCGCGTGGTCTCGTTTGGTTGGTTGCACACACACACACACACACACACACACACACACACACACACATAATGAATACAAAGTGAAAATCGGTAAATTGAAGGGTAAATTGATCGATTTTTATGGAAATTACATTGTCTATGAAAAAATACGACAACCTTTACAGAGTGACCAAATATAAAAGGAAATACTTAATTTTGAATACGAACAATTATTTAAAATTTTCACTTACATTAATTTTGGGAAAAACATGTATTTATTCAAAATTTTAAAATGTGTATCATAATTTTAAGCATGAACAATGTTTTACTGCGGGCGTCAATAATTAGAGTTCACGCGCGATGATACGACCGCAAGATAATGGTCGCATGACAGCCGCAAGACAACCGCAGCACAAATTTTTGGCTGTTGTCAAAGGTTGCCTTGAGTTTTGAGCTGACTTTTTGGAAAATATTCAAAACAAACCAAGTTGACAGCCAAATCAATCAGAATTTCAGTTCAACTTGCTGATTTTTACACTGTGGTAATAAGGCGGCAATAATCTCCTGTCACTCACAGCGAAGGAGAAACGTGATTTTATCTCGCAATAAGCAATATTAAAATCGATCAATTTACCCTTTCAATTTACCGATTATTACCACGTTTCAATCAGATTCCGCTTAAAAATTATAAATAAATTGATTAAAAACCGTCAAATTCAAATCGAGATACAGTGAACTCTCTCGTTGTCGATATTGAAGGGACCATCGAGAGCAGGAGTTATGAAATTATAGAACAAAAAATCAAAGCAATCTATTTGAAGGGACTGAAAAATTTATTGACAGCTGGAGTAATATTGATATCGAGAAGATCGACAACGAGAGAGTCCACTGTATCTCTAAATCGACACCGATAGACACGGAGATATTTTCAGGAAATGTATTTGAAAGTGTGTACTTTCAGGTGCATTATTCGGTTTTGCGCCAAAATGCGCCATTTTGAAAACATTGCAACTTGAAAATAGGCTCAAAATCACTTAAAAATGGTTATAACTCCTCAATAAAGGCTCACAACATTTTGCTGTCCTCGGCAAAGATATATAATTTTATGTCATAAACAACTCTTCAGAACCTAGTAGGCCGCTAAAACGCTAAAATTTCAAGTTATCTCAGAAAAGTGCTTTTTGGACCATTTTTGCAAAACTGGCGTATATCTCGAGTAGATTAAGAGCTACAAATTTGGCGCCTTCGACCAACCTTCATGAATTTTTCTCCTCTGCAACTTTGCCCAAGACACCAAAGCCCTACAACGTCATCCAACAAAGTTAATTATGGTTGACACCCTGGAAGGTCATAACCGTGTATGTCAATAACTTCAAAAGATAGCCCTTATCAAGTACAACAACTCTTCCGAAGACACCATGTGGCTAGGACGTCAAATAAAAGAGTTATCAATTTATTCCACTTAATTTTGCCATTCCGAACACTGTGCAATGGCCACTCCGGGTGTGGCCAATCCTGTCAAAATGGCCATTTTCATCACCAGTATCAAAAACCATGAATTTTGATACCCATATTGCCCCAAGTCGTATGGTTCGATAAATGTCCCCCCGGTAGAACCTTCCCTCAGGGCCATGGCCACTCCGGGTGTGGCCAATCCTGTCAAAATTGCCATTTTCATCACCAGTATCAAAAACCATGAATTTTGATACCCATATTGCCCCAAGTCGTATGGTTCGATAAATGTCCCCCCGGTAGAACCTTCCCTCAGGGCCATGGCCACTCCGGGTGTGGCCAATCCTGTCAAAATTGCCATTTTCATCACCAGTATCAAAAACCATGAATTTTGATACCCATATTGCCCCAAGTCGTATGGTTCGATAAATGTCCCCCCGGTAGAACCTTCCCTCAGGGCCATGGCCACTACGGGTGTGGCCAATCCTGTCAAAATGGCCATTTTCACCACCAGTATCAAAAACCATGAATTTTGATACCCATATTGCCCCAAGTCGTATGGTTCGATAAATGTCCCCCCGGTAGAACCTTCCCTCAGGGCCATGGCCACTCCGGGTGTGGCCAATCCTGTCAAAATGGCCATTTTCATCACCAGTATCAAAAACCATGAATTTTGATACCCATATTGTTCCAAGTCGTATGGTTCGATAAATGTCCCCCCGGTAGAACCTTCCCTCAGGGCCATGGCCACTCCGGGTGTGGCCAATCCTGTCAAAATGGCCATTTTCATCACCAGTATCAAAAACCATGAATTTTGATACCCATATTGCCCCAAGTCGTATGGTTCGATAAATGTCCCCCCGGTAGAACCTTCCCTCAGGGCCATGGCCACTCCGGGTGTGGCCAATATCCTACCAGTTTGGTCCAAACCCCATTGCCTGAAATCATTCTTTTTTTCGAGTGTCCGTTCTAACAATATTCGTTAGAACAGAATTCCTCCCAAGTTGGTGCACAACCTGTGTCTTTCAATGTGTGCATGTGTGTGTGAGCAATAAAATTACCACCGTCGATCCGTCTCTGATGGCTTTTCGGTTAAAACTAAAATTGTTCAGAGGCTATCTGTTAGCTTATATAGTCCGCATGAAATGTGGCAACATGGTGCAAATTTTGCCTCGTCTCCTGCTTTCTTGGAACTGTCACGCGAGAATGTTGCACCATTGTTGCCACACTTCATTCGTTGCTGACCCCTTCCGCAGTACCAAGCATGCAACATTTTCGTAACGCGCGACATTTTTCGTTTTTCTGGATTGACACCTCACCAGAATAGAGCCCTTAGGACAAAGTTCTTTGTCAAAAACATAGAAAAGTCAATATTCGAAAACATAGAAAGTTACTCAAAAATTACCAGTTTGTGGAAAATGCTTGGGTTAGACCAACCGAGCATAGTTTCTTCACTTACTCGATGGGGACTATCAAAAAAGGCATTGTTTTTAACACTTTGTGTAAAAAGTTGTCATTTTTCAGCGAGAATCACTCATATTTTCTCAATTAAAAAAAAATTGTCCAAACTTTGTATCACGTTTTATTTATTTCTTATTTTTACGATCGAGTAAAACACATCGTTAAGCTTCTTTCAAATGCTAATTCAATTATTGCCACAGTTTACCAAACGTATTGACCAACCCGTTGCCAAACCACGGTGCAACTCACGCTGGCCGGGCGAATTGTTTTTATTTCATCACGACGACACTGCGCTGAGTTTTATCACCGGCTTCACGTTAAATTATCACCTGGAGTATATTCCACGGCACCCGTTTGGCTTTTTTTCTCTATTCTGTCTGCAAGACTTTAACAGACTTTTAAGTGTCCGTCCCTGCACTTGTTTCCCACGAAGGAGTAGAGAGAAAAAACGTGCTGGACGTGATGTTGGGGCTGACAACGATTTTATTGTGCAATGCACTCCGTTTAGATGAAGTCAGCCGAGTGGTTCAATCGAAGAACATATAGTCTCATGATAGTATCTTTGATATACATCAATGTTTAGAAAAAATAGTATTTTGATTCAGTTTTTTTTTTCAGTGAGATTAAACCATAACCTATTAATTTGGCCAGAGAATTTATTCTCAATTCTATCATCATATGTGTATAAATGTTAATAATATGGAGAACAATATGCAGATTTAGGGAGCGTTCTTTTATTACGTAACGCTGTTAGGGGGGGGAGGGGGTGTCGGTGTCTGTTACGAAATGTTACGAAAATAGGGGGAGGGGGGGAGTGCTGAAAAATTCTGTTACGTAACGCAAAATTTTCATACAAGAATTCTTAAAAAAATGCAAAAAGACCTTGCGTTACGCGTTACAGAGGGGTAGGGGGGTCGCTCATCTGTTACGATTTGTTACGAAGGGGGGTCAAAAATCCCAAATTTTGCGTTACGTATTAAAAGAACGCTCCCTACTTACAAAGATAAAACTGATAGTTTCACATTTGAAACGAACAATTCAAAATCACCATCGCCATGTGCTTGCACAAACACTCCCACTAACTGATCACACTGATCAGTTGATTCATCAGAGTAAAAGCTGCCATTGTGATGGCTTAATTTGAGCAGTCTCGCGTTTTGTTTTGACTAACTTCGTCTGACGACGAGGGGGTCGACGCTGGGCGCAACGATGTGACACACTCGTTTGGGGGGAGCGCCAATCTGTATGTGTCTGTTTATGCTTCGATGGTTACGAACAGTCAGTTGGGGTGGCGTAAGGGAGATCTGTCCATCAGGTCGACATCCACGACGGATGCGACGATGACAAAGAGCAGAACCACGAAGGTGGGGGGCATTAGAACCAGAGCACGGAAAATTAAATTCAAACTTAGTTTAAGTTCATAATCATATCTTTCCAAAAGAATTATTGCTCGCTGGGTCTTCAAATTCCAAACAACTGTATATTTTGGTTTTTAACTCAATTATTCAATAATAGCAATAATGGCGTATAACATTTGAAACTTTTTGGAAAGTTGGTGTTGAAATTCTCTTGAGAATCATTGATTAACGATTAATTTCTTGGCGACAATTACCAATAAACTATTAATATTAACTCATTGACAACTTTCACCATATTTTTTCTTAAAATCTTCTACTTTAAACACAAAAACATAAACTTTAAAAAAATATTTGTATCCGCTTAATTCGTAATTTGATCGAAAACCTGGCGCTTAGGATCTTTTATAAACTAATCCGAGACATCAATGTGAAAATCAATGCGAACTTTTGCTTCGTTTATTAATGTTAATGTTGGGAGTAAACCATAAAAAAAGATTATAGAATCTATGATTGAAAATATTTGTACGAACGATTTTAAGTTTGTTTTTTCCGTAGTTTGATTTTGGCTATTATTGAAATTGGTAGCAAATCAGATTTGTCAATCTTATGTGTTTTATTTAACCGACTTTCCTCTTCGAATTACCAAATTTACCAAATAAGTAAAAACTACTAAATATTTTCCGTGTTTCAAAATTTATGTCAACATCCAACACAGTTCCAGGTTATTTCCAATACCAAAACTATACGTCCACGTACTATTTGCCCGGAGTAGGGGAATACTTATCAAATTTCGAATTAGTTTTCGCGAAACGACCGTCAGTCGTTCGTGGAACTCCATTCCGTTGCGGCATAGAACAGCAAACGTGCGTTGTTTATGATTAATGCCAGCCAGTACGTTGCGGAAGCATCCCGTCCCTGGTTGCCAGTCGAGTTCCGAGATCATCAAATGTTATGATGGTGTTATTGCATGCGATTGTTGGTTAGAATGCGTGTACATTAAATTGAGTACAATTAGGGTGAAGTTTTATTGCAAAAGTTTATCCCGTTTAATTTTTAGTAGATTTATTGGGATAGTTATTTTTCAAGGTTACAGGTTTTTAGCAACTTTCGTCGAACAAATACAGTCGAAATTGGTCACATTAATTTCTGGTAAAGCATTACTCAAAACTTCTAAAGACGTCATAATAATCACCCTAATGTCACCATGGGTTGCCACACGAGGTGACGTCCTATTACTTTAGTGTCGAAACTGTCACTATCGATTATTTTCAAATTGTTTGTCCACAACATTCAGTGAAGAGTGCCCTTCACTCGTGTGATAAATTTCACTAATTTCGACTTCAGTTGAACCATTTCCTTCAATCTACCACATAATGGGAAGTCTTTTTCGACCAGCCCACAGAACATAACCCCAAAACTGCTCATCTGTTCAATCTAGGGGAAATTGTTTGCAATTTATCAAGCCAGGTCAGCTTATCGTCATTCGGGGGGCATAATCAAATACCCAAAGTATACCATTATGAGTTGGACAGCAATGTTGGGAAAAATACTTATTAGAGTTTTTTTTATCTTTTTCTTGCCTGAAAAAAAGTCAGACTTCAACTTTCGCAAAGGTCATCATTGATAGGTTATGAAATGTCACTAATGCGACAAGTCAAGCAATTTCCACATCCCTGCCAAAGAAAGGTCAACCTTTCCTCCCGCAGCTGATCCGGGTCAACGCTAGGCACTAGCCATTATCAGCCGTAATCGACTCTTCCGGGAACCCATTTGTAAACGAGTCACACTGACCTGACGCGGCTCCTTTCCCGTCCGCTAGCAGTGTGGAAATAAGAAAAAAAAAACAAGAGTTTTCCATTTTTCGATTGGGGTTCGAGAGTGGGAGGGGAAAAGGTTGGTCCGATCCCAAATCTACCTTACTTGAAGTAAGTTTCAAAGAAAGGGGAAATGAGATGCCACAGTCAGCCACGAGGTGACGTCGTTTGTGGTGGAGCCACACTAAAACAAGTAGCAGAATAAGATTATTGTGTTAAAAAAGCATCAAAAGGTTTAAACCAGTTTCAACTTGTGATCGTAAAGCAGTCGAAAATCTTTCCGCCCATATGGCCGAAAGGATTGTAGCCAACTTTGCGTTCTTTTCCTCTTCTATTTTTAATCACATTACGCTGCGATGATATTTTCCTCTTTTTCGTCGCGGTTGCTCGTACGTTCCGTCTCGGCGTTGTCAGTCAGGTTGGCCACTCACCGCCAAAATATGCCAAATGGTCACACCGACCACCGTTCGCCACATTAGCAATTTGAGACTTTTTTAGCTGCTTTTTGGAGCTTACGCTTCGTATAATTAAAAATTAATAATAAAGTTTAAACTGTAACTGTAACTTACAAAAAAGGAATGCAACTTCCAAAGTTAACCCTCTACTGCCCAAATTTTTTTTCCGAAAATATTTATTTTTCCCGTGTTCAGGAGGTCATTTTGAGCAACTTTTGTTCTACGAAAAACTTTACTTCTCTTGTTTTATGTTTTTCTTGTTTCATTTTTAGTATTTTACTTTGCATTTATCTTGTTAAGTTTATGTTTGTTTTTAGTAGTATTTGGCCTGCTCTACCACCTAATATAATTACATTTCGCCTATCTAATTTTTTCACGTTTTTATAGTCACTTTTTCAATTTTTTGCATGTTTTTCAAATTTTCTGCTATAGAATTGCACCATCATTATTTAAATTGTAAAAAAATGCGTAGAGGCATAGTCTGAGACACTACAAAAATTACTGCATACTTCTTTTTACTGAAAATATAGGAAATGTTAGTCAAAAACACGGCCAAAGTTGACCCCTAAAAAAATGACATTTTTTAAAACATTGGCAAAGTCACATAAAACAAGTTATACCTCGCACCCTGAAATTTTCTAAAATTTTAAGAGTCCTTCTTTCTAATGCTTTTGAAAGATCAAAAATCGATTGGAAAATTGATTTTTGGCAATTTTTTAGATCGAAGCCCGTCTAAAGGCGGGGTTAGGTTGTAGAGGGTTAACACTATGTAATAAAAAAATGCTTATTTATAGATCTATAACTCATTCCAAGTAATTTGCGCTACAATTACCACTCAAACAATCTGCCCAAAACAAGCAAACCCGCTCAAACTGAACGTTTGCGTGACACTTGCCAGCTAACGGCAACAGTGTGCCACCCTGTCGTGACACTTGACCGTGTTCACGCTCGCACGCCCGTTAAGTAGTCACTCACGGTTTAACTACCCTCCCGTGATGCCACAAGGATAAACACAACCAAATAAAACCGAATTAATTCACTCCGGCTGTTTTATTCACGGCCTCGGGCAGCACGAAAGTGCTTACTAATTTGATTCCCGATTAAAAACAGACCGCTGCTGCCGCCCCCCTACGAGCAACAAGCGGCCGATTTGGCTTCATTAATTATGGATGGCCCCAAATATTGTCGCGCCACGTGCGTCTGGGGTGTCACACGTTGATTGTTGCTGCTCACTGGATATCGGTAAACAATGGTAGGATTGAAATTTAAGCGGACTATCCCTATCAATCAGCGATGATTTATCGCACGCACTCGTTGGTTTGGGATTGATATCATCACTGAGCTGTCATTTTAGTGACAGCACGTACCGTCCATTCAGGGTGAGAAGGGTTGCCAGCTGTTGGTTCAACTTGCTTTTGGAGATGCCAAAAACTGTGTGATGTTTCTACGAAGTGAAGGAATGTTTGCTTTTGGGACTGAATGACCACAAATTCAATAAATCAACCGGCTACCTTAATCATGAACAATGAGAACAGTCAAATCAATGAACTTTTGAATAAATAAATAAATTGTTCGCTCTTGGGCATTGCGTTGGCGTTCTCTACTGCACTGAAATAAAAAAAAAGTACCAAATTCCAAAATTCTAGGAATTTTGGCTCCTTTCCTTATTTAGTAATTGGGTGTTTTGGATTACTTAATAAGAAAAGGAGGCAAAATTCCAAGAATTTAGGAATTTGTTACTTTTTTTTTTATTTCAGTGTGACCGATTTTTCGGCTCCTTTAAAAAAAAATTAAAATTGAAAAAAGGGTTTTTTTGTATAGCTTCGCTAAGAATCGGTCTACTGCGGAATTTCTACTCAAAACAAGGTGTCCGAAGGCTTGAAACGGTGAGGCAATCCAAACCTTTTTTACAACTGAGCTCCCATCCACCCTGGGAGTAGATTGTAAGTCCAACCGCCGATCAGCGAATCTGCCAAGGCAGGTTCTTTTCCAGGGAGACGACTGCTGCGCCTGGAGCTGAGCTAACGACCTAACCTCTAGAAGGCGTGATCAGACAAATCTCGTTTCAAAAAATGCCACCGGGGCCGACTGGGATCGAACCCAGGCCACCTTGTGTGAGAGGGAATCACGCTTACCACTACATTACCGGAACGGACCGGATTTTTTTAACAGTTTATAATTCTGTAATTTTATCAATTTCCAAGATAACTTTTCATCGGAGTCTTTGTAAAAAATGTAAACAAACATTAAAATAAATGATTAAGTATGAGCGGGATGTTCTGCAACACATTTAAAAATTGTGTAAATTTGGAAGGTGTAAAATTTAAAGGTTTAATATTACTTCTTTTATGATGTAATATTATCTCAGTTTTTAATTAAAAAAAGATGCAAAACACTGGAACAGTGGTGAATTTTCACATTTGTTGGGTAAAATTTTAAAAAAATCTGACATGAAAGATGTAACCATGATTTTTTTTACTGTGTTGTTATCTCAATCGTTCAAAACAACATTATTTAGACCTTTTAAAATTTTTGGTTTAGGTTTAATAAAAAAGATGCAAAACACTGGAATAGTGTTGAATTAACACATTTTTCAGTTAAAATTTAAAAAAAAAATCTGACAAAAAAAAGATGTACCCATGATTTTTTTACTGTGCAGTCATCTCAATCGTTCAAAACAACATTATTTAGACCTTTTGAAATTTAGGTTTAGAGATATTTAAAAAAAAAAATTAATAATCATGAAGATCATGATACTTAACTAAACATTGAAAATTGATAATTTAAAATAATCTTAAAGATAAATAATAATATTTGACGTTATTTTAGCAATTTTTATTCTTATTATTACTTACTTCTTATGTATAACATATTTTTTTATTTGGGATCTTTCCGATAACAAATTCGATTTCAGGGAACAAATAAATTGAAATAGAAGTGCAACCAACTGAACACAATTAGTAATATGTTTTTTTTGCGTTAACAATCAATTTTCACAATGTTCAGCCACGCTTTTTTTTGCTTATTTTTAAAATCTACACATGGGTAATTCTCTACCAACTCACACGAAATCGGGAAAAGTTGCCCCGAACCCTCTTCGATTTGCGTGAAACTTTGTCCTAAGGGGTAACTTTTGTCCCTGATCACGAATCCGAGGTCCGTTTTTTGATATCTCGTGACGGAGATTTTTGAACATGCGAAAAAAGAGGTGTTTTTCAATAATTTGCAGCCTGAAATGGTGAATAGACAGAAATTTGGTGTCAAAGGGACTTTTATGTAAAATTAGACGCCCGATTTGATAGCGTACTCAGAATTCCGAAAAAAACGTATTTTTCATAGAAAAAACACTGAAAAAGTTTTAAAAACTCTGCCATTTTCCGTTACTCAACTGTAAAATTATTTGGAACATGTCATTTTATGGGAAATTTAAAATGTACTTTTCGAATCTACATTGACCCAGAAGGGTAATTTTTTTATTTAGAACAAAAATTTTCATTTTAAAATTTCGTGTTTTTGTAGTTTTGCAGGGTTATTTTTTAGAGTGTAATAATGTCCTACAAAAATGTAGAGCAGACAATTACAAAAATTTTGATATGTAAACATAAGGGGTTTGCTTATAACCATCACGAGATATCGAGAACGGCCATGATCGACGACGACCAAGTTTTTCAAAACTTTTTCTAGTCTGAAATGGTGAATAGATAGAAATTTTATTTAACATATGGTAATAGTGACAAATTTTGACAAAAAATTTAAATCAGGATCAGGAACTGATGAAATTTTCATTTTTTTTTGCTAAATTTCAGATTTTTACATATTTTTAAAGTGAAGTTACGACACTTTTTTTTAAACCAACGATTGCAAAATAACCGTGTCAGTTTAAATTTCACAGCAATTTTTTCCCCATGTTCAATACTTAACTTTAATCTTAGTTTTTTTGTCGTCTAAAATAGATGTGTAGTTCTCTGGCTTTTCAAAACAAGTACTTGATTTTCTTTTTTTCAAGCATAAATTCTCCAATCCTTATGTCCAACTATCTCATGTTTTCCTTACAAATCAACTTACAAATTGAACCGCTGTTTATGCAAAAGAACTATGACGAAGTTGACTTTATAGCTGTCGGCCACCATTGCTAGTACCAACCACTAGTGTCTTCCTTTTAATCTACAAGGACTTCGCCACCCTGGGCTTCTAAGTGTATGAAAGTATGGCACGGAGCGACGGCGCCGATTACCCATATTCACACAAAGAATTTTAGAGCGCCCGCCCGCAAAAGAACTATGATAATATTCAAAAATCTGTATCAAAAGTAGAGATTTTCTCTTCAGTTCGGTGTCGTCGGCAAAGTTTTTCTGACACTTAATTTTTACCTTAAAAGCTCATATTCGGGTTTCCGTCTTGTTTTAGAGTAAATTTTATGCGTTTACAATAATAAAGTGAAAAAAATAAGTTTGTGTAAGTTATTGAGCACAGTCACTTGTTGGTCATCTTGATCTATTTGAAATTTACAAAATAAGGTTTACATAACTTCAGGTTAACAAAATCTTTGAAATCATTTAACTAGTGTTTAGCCTAGCCAATTACCTTGCTAACCATTGAAGAATTTTTGAAATTCATCTTCTTCTTATTTTTTACCATCTGTTTTCCCAAAAAGAAATTTGCGGGGCAAAGGTGCGCACTAAAATTTTCATTAATTTTTGAATGAATAAAATTCAAACGCATTGGATAACTTTTATTTCTGACAGTATTGATTCAAAATCACTGAAAAATAGTATTTGTGCCTAAATCGGACAAAACCATAAAACTTATGCAAAAATAGTATAGCTTTTAACCCCAAAAATTTAACTTAAGTTATATAAGTACTACTTAGTTCAAGTAAGTAAATAAGTATTTGCCTGGTTTTCGAGCTACAAGCAATTTGTGGTAAATCCTAGTACTACGTATTAAAGGCAAGTACACTTTGGTAAACAAGTCGAATCCGAAATATTTAATGGACAACGGTAACAGAATGATGGTCATTAGGTGCGTACCTTTGCCCCGCTTTACTCTATATAATTTCTACTACGACGACTTCGTCACACGATCCGCGTCGCGTTTTTCTCAGCAACAATTGAGCAATTGATAGATTGATTGATTGATTGAATTCCACGCGTCCCGCTCCCAGTCAACTCGTGGAATCTGGTTCTTAGGCTGACCTCCGGCATGCCGGCTTCCAGGGGCTGATCCCAATTAGCGCACATACACTGACACACCCAATGACATTAACCCAGTACCGGTCTTTCTCCCTCTCTCCCTCTAAAATTCCTACCAACAGCTTCACTTGCACTAATTACATTTCTCGACATTTTTTTGATTAGGTCCTATAAACATATGAAAGACAATAGCTTATAGGACCTTTTCAAAAAAAACTCTGGATTTCTTCGCTCGCTTGGTTTCACTCACGCGGGGTTATACGGTGAGGAGTGAGTGAGTGAGTAGTGATGTGCAAAAACATTTTTTTCTCATTGGGCGTTATCTTAAAAAAATATTAGTTTGACAAATTACTATAAAACATTGGAATGAATTATTGAAAAAAGTTCATCAATCGGCAAATTGCCCCTTCGTACAAGTGAAAAAGGTGGGCACAAGAACGGAGTCGGAAATATGTTGCCACTTACTAATGGTGGACCACATCAGTGCAAAACACTAGACTCTGCTGACCAGAGTGAGTGTGAGTGAGAGGTCTTAGCCGAGTGACACGCAATAATGTTTATTACGAGCTTAATTGTCGTGTAGCTCGTCGGGATTACTAACAGGTAAATGCGCTTCCCGTCTTTCGCGCCCGGTGGAAATTTGGGGAGCAGCTACCTAATGATAAAGTAATTAATTTAAATAAGTAAAGAGGAAATTGAGAGTTGAGCTACTGATGAGCTTTAGTGAGTGTTGGTAAAAATGAGGAAAAAATATGAAATGAATTCTAAATTTTGACTGGCGTAAACAATCTTACTTCTTAGAAATATTGCAAATAAAATACAGATATAGAACAATGATTTATCACATCATTGAACTAAAATGCTTGGAATATTTTTCGATTCGCACTTCTTTTATTTTTTTATATTATTTATTTTTTTAATAATTATTGTTGAATTATTATATTGAAGCAGTACGCAAGAACATCTTCAGTTAAAGTTACAATTTCCCTTATCAAAACCAGGAATAGATACCTACACCCAAAGTTAAAGAACGAGGGGATAGTCCTCACGAAAAGAAACGTGAGGAAAGTGCTATTTTGCGAGAGTATAGTCACAGACAAACAGACGTGACTCTCCATACAAATAATTTTTGAAATTCATCGTCCTTCATCAAACCACCAAATCACAGCAACGCCAGCGCTGCCTGGTGAGCTTATGCCGAAGCTCAGCCCAAACATACCAATACAAACCCATTACTGTCATATGTCATGTCAGTGTATGCGTGAGACAATCAAGCCTTAACGATTGTAAACATCAACAGCTGATTTAAATAATGTTGTTGTTGCTTATCGTCAGTACTCGATGAAATAAAAATAAAATTAACACCGACGGCCGAAGATGACGGCCAAACCATGCGGCAGCATCAGCAACGACGCACCACAACCGCAACGACAGATACCAAACCACTGGTCCTCCCCGTTGCTCCCAAAAACATTCCTTCTCTCCCGAAACCTCGAACCATTACACCTGATCAACAAGATACAAGTGGCCGCCGAAATTGAAAAAAAATAATCAATTCAAATCTACCGGAATTGATCCCAACGATGGCCGTTTCGAAACATCCGCGGGAAACGTGTCCACGGCGCAGTTAAGTTGCGTTAAACAGCAGAAAGTGGCGACTGAGATGAAATAAGTCGCAAAGATTCCAAAGAACGCTGCCGCAAACTCTTACATCGAAACAGAACAACTGCGTGCTTTCCATTTCATTAGGGCACAAAACTTTTGTAAACAAGAGTGTATCCCTCTCACACCTTATGCAAACTGTCATTTGAGTGAAAGGGATACACTATTGTTTACAAAAGTTTTGTGCCCTTTTGAAATGTTAGGCTCCAACTGTGGATGAAGATTGAGTGGCGCTCACGATCGATGCAACATCGCCAAAAGGACGACCAGGAGCAGCAATCTGAGCAGAAATTCATGAAGGATAAGCAGGTTGCTCCAAGGTTGCTCTGAAGGAGATGACTTCACCACAGAATCTGGCTTCCTCCGCAGTAGCGGACGCCTCATCAGCAGCCTCGGCAGCGGCAGGCCTACCGGGTTAATAGTGGGGTAAAGGGTATGTCCTCGCTAGTCAGCCACTCATCTGACCCTGGTCGAAACTGCCCCAATCTTGTCCCGCAAAGCCTGGATTGTGGATCACCGTTAGAATTCCTGAATTCTATCATATTTTGTTATGTTTTCATTTGCTGCCACGTGCTCACGCTCAACTTTACAACAACAAAAACACATTACACACACTGAGGAAAGACGGGCGAGCTGTCACGACAGCAGCGCCATCAGCGCCGGGTGAGTGGATGCCGAAGCTAAATTGCATTTGAAATAACCGTTTTGGCTCGGTTATTGAAGGACGATGGTTCCGAACTCGAGTGTCCCGTCTGTTTGTCTGTGGTATAGTCCTCTCGCGTGTTCATTCGTTCAAAGGAACAGTTCATCCTGTTGAGTGGCTTATATGGACAAATGAACGCCACTTAGTCACCGAACCATGGTGGCCTATACGGCAAAGGCACGATTCAATATGCCGAAGGTCTTGGGTTCGAGTCTCGGTACCAGTACTTTTTTTTTGATAGATGAACTTTTTTTTAAGATGAACCCATGAGTAAAGTACTATCGGAAATTTCGGGATTTATCCTCTCCGTCCGCACACCGTACCATTTTACTACCGAATCGTGCTCTTTATCCTCTCGTATGCCGATGCCCAGTTCTGGGTGTAATTAGAGTGTTGATCGTTAGCAGATGTTATCTTTGGATCGTCTTGGGCAAAGTTATTAACAGTCTAGACCCGAAGGCTGCAAAAAGCGTTACAGTGATTTTTGAAGTCCTGATAATGAATTTTTGATATAATTTGAAGTCGTTTGATATGTTTCTAGCCATTTTTCAGCCAGATCCGGTTCAACTATTAAACTGATTGAATGAATCTGTTGGTGTGAACTAATTGAATTTTGATGCAGAATAAATTTTCGGGAGTTTAATATGTTACATTACATCTTTTGTATGATAAATGCACACCAGTCAAACTCATAGGCTTCATCCATAAAGTACGTCACGCTAAAATCAGCCAAAATTTGCCCCCCCCCCTCCCCCCCCTTTGTCACGCTTTCCCTATACTTATAACACGCAATGTCACACTTTCTCAGACCCCCCCTCCCCCCCTAGAGCGTGACATACTTTATGGATGACGCCATAAACCTGTTGAATGAACTGGTTGATCTGATTCGGTTCAATTTTAATGTAGAATAACTTGAAAAAATAAAGAGTTTGATGTGACGCATGATTATTTTTGAACCAGATTAATCCAACAAGTATTGAACCGTTTGATCTGGATCGGTTGTTATTATTTTGTTTGAGAAAGTCTTTCTAAAAATATTGAAGATTTTTAAATGATATCATGAAACGTTAATTTGCCAACAAATTTTTAAATTCAAATGAATTGAACTGAAGAGTACTCAACTTTGCATTGATTCTGGACCTAATTTTATGAAGACATTTAAAATCGTAATCCTTTCTCCCCCAAAATGCTCTAAATTGGCACTGAGACAGATCGTTCCGGCAAATTGGTGAATCAACCATAACATAAATATTTTATTAGCGACCACATCACACTCGCCAGGGCCTTGCATTGAACTTTAAATGTTTGATGGCTGTCGTTTCGGTCGGTCCGAGAGGATGCCCTTAAAATAATGTTTTTTTTTCCGAGTTGAGTTCGAGTATTGCTCTACCCAAAACGCTGCGAAATCGTATCCATTGAGCGTATCTTGTTTTTTTTTCTCCTCTAAATTTAGTTTGGTTTAATTTATGTGTCCCATCAGTGTACCCCTCCCGGTACAGCATTAATCCATTTTTCATGCCTCGAGAAAAAAAAAACATCTAACCCAGTTACAAATCCGATGTTCCGATGAAGCGAGCAATTTTAATTAAAATTCGTCACATGCTACAATCATAAATTGGTGTGCCATTAGAGAGAGAAGCGCGAATCCAAATAACGCCAATAAATTAGGTCGATTTTCTCGCAAACGCAACTTCATTGTAGAGTGGACCATTCCCTTAACGCGCTCAAGGTAACACGACAGCCGGGTTTTTGATTTTGGCCTGATTGGCGTGCGGGGACACTCTAGACGAGGGAAATACCAACGATTTTGTTTTGATAAAACACAGCCAGTGTAGTCAGTAGTCTTTCGAAAAAAAAGTTCGGGAAAAAGTTGAAGAAAAGTGAATAAAATGAAAGAAAAAAACGTGGCAAATGGTCAAGCAATAAAAAAGCCAGGACGTGACAACCACTTGAGATGTTTTTTGTTTGCTCCGTTTTTCCTTCCTCTAGATTTGAAACATTCAGTGGCAGTGATTTGTACCGAATTCGAGAGGATGGTTGAGAGGGTAACGAAACGTTTCCTCTGGGAAATCTGTCCTCCGATGGGGGTGGTGGGTGGAGAGGCCTTTGTTGGCTTTGGTAGGGTTCCGTTTTTTGTGAGTTGAAATATGTGAAATCTTACAAGGATGACAAATAAACATGATTGGTGCTCGTGTCGGTGTCAAGACCAGTAATTTATCTTTAAACAGCTTTTGGATTTAAAAGCCAACAAAGGCCTACAATGTTTCAAAAACATAGTATTGATTGAATGTAATACTTATTGAGAAAGCTGTCCTAATCAATCCTATCTTGCGAAAGTAATGCTAAAACTTTATCAGTTTCACCAGTTCCTGATGTCTGATGACATTTCTTGACACAAAATCTGTCACCATTCCGAGATTTAATATTACCATATTTTTTTCTGTTGTATCGGACCTTTAAACAAAACTCAAGATTATTGCTAATTTTACAAAAAAATATTGCTAAAATGTAAGAAAGAAACCAACTGGTTGAAGTTGGACTAAGAAACGTTCAACTTTGGCTGGTAAGGATTTTTTGAGTCATGCCCAGGGTTGTTAAAATATCAAAATATCAACTATCAGCAACTACAATTATCCCGCCTGAATATTCATGCCTCAAATATAACTGCTCTTCTCTCCCTAATGAAAATCTCAGCGCCGAACATAGCCGAACAAGTTTTCGTGTTCACACACTCGCGATTGACATTTTCCTTTTCTCTCTCATTCCCGCTTGCACGATTATCCAACCCTCACAGCGTTTAACCATAAAAGCCGTCACAAAACCAATTTCTGCAAGCGCAGTTTTATGGGACGTCATGCGTGGTCGGTTTTCCAAAAAACAAAAAAGTTAAAAAATTTAAATTACAGGCCACACATTCAAGATTTGAATGAAAAAAGTTTTTAATGTTACACCTGTCCAGTTGTTTTGCAATCATAAGATTCCAAAATTTCTAAGTATTGACGAAAATTTTAGTTTGTCCGTGTCTGTCACGGGTGACCATGAACGGCCATGATCAACGACGACCAACATTTTCAAAACTTTTTTTCGTAAAATCGCGATAACTCGTGATGTTTATAAGCAAACCCCTTATGTCTATATATCAAATTTTTTGTAATTGTCTGCTCTACAACTTTGTGGAACACTGTTACACTCTAAAAAATAACCCTGCAAAGTTAGAAAAAACACGACATTTTAAAATGAAAAAAATTGTTCTAAATGAAAAAATGACCCTTCTGGGTTAATGTAGATTCGAAAAGGACATTAAATTTCCCATAAAATGACATGTTCCAAAAATTTTTACAGTCGTGTAACAGAAAATGGGAGAATTTTTAATTTTTTATGTTTTTTTTAAATGAAAAATACGTTTTTCGGAATTCTGAGTACGTCATCAAATCGGGCGTCTAATTTTACATAAAAGTCCCTTTGACACCAAATTTCTATCTCATCACCGTTTCAGGCTGCAAATTATTGAAAAACACCTCTTTTTTCGCATGTTCAAAAATGGAAGGGGTCGTACCGCCCCTCCATCACGAGATATCAAAAAACGGACCTCGGATTCGTGATCAGGGACAAAAGTTACCCCTTAGTATAAAGTTTCACGCAAATCTAAGAGGGGTCGGGGCAACTTTTCCCGATTTCGTGTGAGTTGGTAGAGAATTACCCTGCTACTTTTTACTTTTCTCAAGTTATATAAATATTTATAAATATGTTTAAGAGGATGAAAATGGCGGTTATTAACCATCAAAGGCAAAAATTATTAGGTGGTGTTTATAATGTTTTAGAAAATGTCTTTAAAACATCATTGAACAAAATAACTTTATTTTTGGATGTATTACCGAATTGGGAATCAGAAACTACCTGTCTAAATTCCGTCGTGAAGCTTCTTACTTTTCCTTTTATTCCCGAACGATGAGATAGCCTTCTTTTCTTTATCGAAAATAACAGATGGGAAAATTAATAACTTTCAATACCAGCGCTGAAAAGTTCTACTTTTCAGCACTGAAATGGGTGCTAAAAAGTTGAAATTTTCAGCACTAGTTTCGAAAAGTAACATTTTTCAATATTTGTTAGATTAAAATGGTGACACATTGATGTTTGACACAAAATTCCTTTCAAAAGACGTTTTTCGGAATTGCAAAAAAAATGGTAAGCAAATTATTGCAAAACTTGAGTTTTTCAGCACTCCTCGTATTTATCCAGCTTGGTAAACCTTGTTAAATAAATGTACGACTCGTGCTGAAAAAATCTTCTTTTTGCAACTTGTTGCATAAACTACTATTACTTTTTTGTCTTCACAAAGTTCACAAAATTTCCCTCTATGAGTCTAAGAAACTTTAAAAATAAGATCTTGTAGCTTTCAAAGGTTTCTTTAAACTTTCTTCTTTCTTGTTTCTAAAAAAATATAATTTCAACGCATTTGACAAGTCTATAAAAACTACATTAAATTGAACACAAAATAAATAAAAAAAAATCATTCCACAGAATAAAACGAAATCAGACTTTAGAAGCTGCTCACATCCATCAAAACTGCGTGACGACCGTCCTCGATTAACACATTACGATTAAAGTGATGAGCTAACCGGTAGGTCAGCTCGCAACGAATAAACACCGCACTGAAACGGTAAAAGCGTTTATCGGTTTTATCTGTTTCTGGTTGGAAAATGACCAATGAAAAACCACGAAATGCTTTTTTTGCCCCTCTGGTAGAGACTGGTTTCAATGGAGACGCACGATGGTTCTCGAGTTTGATGATCGGCAACGCAACATTGTGTGTTTATTCATTTTGCGTTGAGGGTGTCTTTTTCTTTAATTTAGTTGGCTTTAATTTGTTTTATTTTTTCCTCCTCTTGCTATTATTGTCGTTTTCCGCCAGCCAACTAAATGCTGTTTATTATTTCCAGTCGCCCTGCCTTTTCCCGCGAGTTGGAAATTAAACTATTTAATTAACTTTGCTACGCGCCACCCTGTCCTGCCTCCCCTCCTATTGCCTCGTTTTGACTCTCCAGAGTCTGTCGAATGTTTGTCGATATGCAAAACCGGTGGCAGCTGAGCTCTGTGGCCGACCAAAGCTGATTATCCCGCACGTGTTTTCGCCGCAGACCGTGTAGCTTGTTTGCAGAATTTGGAACAGATTTTGTAATTTTGTGCCGTAAAACACTTTTTTTAATTCCATTTGACCAACAGAAATTGCATCATTTGCGCTAGCGGGATAAGTTCAACTAGATTGTGGAATGGTTTATTCTGTTTGGTGAAATGGTGGATGTAATAAAATTTAATGTTTTGGGATTAAGGATGTCAATATCAAATGAGATTTCTTGCGTCTCTTACCACCGACTTGTTGGTGTACAATGCATTATAGAGTTAACATCTCCAATTATAGGAATTTAAAAAAAAAACTGTACATTTCAACACATTCAGTACGTTTTTGTTATCCCCATACTTTTGATATATTTTACTCAAGTTAGAGGTTTAGTCATGTATTCTATGGCAAAATACTGTTGTAGATTATTACTCATATAAAAATGCCAAATGCCTCCTCCGTTCACAACTCAATTATTACGCACCGTAAAACTCATAACTCAGAAGGGCTAACCTTGGGTATGCAACCTAAATAGCTTCAGATCATTTCTAATTAGCGGCGAACTGCCGTGTGGGACTTGAAATAACCACGTGGTTTAAGGACTGTGTCAACCATGTCACCACCACCCAGAAGGTGGCCCACCACCAAGAGCAAAAAATGTGAACGCTCCCCGCGCGACAAGACGAATTTTATGGCCGTCGTTTATGTCTTTTGTGATTTCGGCTCGCAAGGTTTTATTGGCATATGAAAATATTTTCAACCCAACCAACGGCGGTGACGACTTCCTTCCCCACTCCTTCGGATTTTCTCAGCTGGGAAACGCCACTCAAGGAAAATCTAAACTATGTTTGTGATCAGTGTCAGTGTTGTGAGGAGACCACCAACTGACACCCTGGCACAATGGGAAGTTATATCGTTAAAAGGTCAAAATGTCTTCTGTCAACCAATTCCAAATATTCAATCGTGATTTTTTTGTATGAAGTACAGACATAAAAATCAAAAATTTAATAAAATTGATTCTTGTCCACTGTAATCCCAACTTAGTCACACCTTGGTCAATCCGTCCATCCTCGTCGTGACCGATGCTCGATAGACCGGATCGTCTTCATTCGACCGAAGAACCCTGGCTTAAAGACGATCGCCTTCACCGTCCATCACCTAGAAATCTGTAACGCCGCTCTCGAAGAGGGGAAAAGTGGATGAAGATGATGATTAAAACAAATAACCCCCGTCTTCTTAGCATTATGGTAGACTATTAAATGTTTCTTTCTAAGCCATGCGGACGCGATCTTTGCCGGTCCCGAACCTCACTCGTTCGCACAAACTTGGCCATGTCCGAACTGCGGTGAAGAATCGTAAAGTTGTTTTGTAACGATTACCATCAGGGTACTCTTTAGGGGTTCCATTTTCATTTTTGAAGGGCCAAACATTCATTATTACACCCTTTAGAAATGTCAGCCTCGATTCAAAAAAAAAATTGTTCTCGGAACGATCGGAAAATTTCACAAATGTTTCATTTTTTAACATTGAACATCGAACCATTAGTTGCTGAGACATCGGCATTAAAAAATAGACGTTTTTTTAGTCTCATCCAAACAGGGTGAAACTTAGAAAACTTCGATTTTTCTGTTTCTTTTTCTTCAAACCGATATATCTCAGCAACCAGAGGTTCAATCTTCAATATCTCTAAGACAATTTTATAACAATTTATTTGAACTTAAAAAAAATCAGAAATGGTCACTTATGGTCACTAATTTAAACATCGAAAAACTGCAAATATTTCGCTGAAATCAATGTTTCGGTGGCTATATCTTCAAAACCAGGCACATCTACAAAAAATCGAAATTTACCTAAAAAATTAGGTATTTCAATATATTTGAAATTTCTATTTTTCCAAAAATCACTATAAGTTAGATCCACGAGAACAAAAATTACGAAAAACCATACATTTTTGACAGATTGCTCAAACGAAACTATAACAACGTTTTTGCCTAGGTATTTTAAAAGTTTTATAGAAAACCTAGATGTATGGGTATCAAAAGATTGGAAATTGTATGCCCTTTCCGATGCCACATAGGTTGACTTGTGAATTGTGGACCGGTTCGGATGCCGGCGGATTTTCCGACGACATAATTCCGGGTTGGTACGAGATTCCAACGAAAAATCTATTCTAGCGATACAAAGACCCCCAAAACGGTGTTATACCCACTCCAGAATGTTTATTTAGCAATTCTATGGTAATATTTTGACAATTAGTTAAATTAAAAGTTTTATATAGAATTTCCAGAATTATGTAAAATATTTAGGAAACTTTATATTCAATCCTAATTTTTTTGTTAATCAGTCATGGATGCCTATTTGGAGTTGGGAGACTGGATTTATGGTGATTTGTCAACAAATAACATTATTTATGTAAATTTTTCGAAAGGTGTACAAACTTTTTTTGCACCTTTTTTGATTTCTGTAATAGTATTTATTATATAACTTTTTATGGAAATCATCTTTTCATGAGCTTTTTGTAGCAAAATGTTCTGCATGAGTTTCTGAACAAAACGTAGTACTAGGTTTCTGTCAAACTTTAAATTGTTTACATGTTTCATCACAAAATGTGCATAGTGCCCAAGGGGTGTAAATACTTTTTTACATACTGTATACATAACAGTTCTTTTGAAGCGTGCTGAGTTAAATGCGTTGAAGCGTGCTGAGTTATATGGGTTATTTATATGTAAAACTCAAGTTGGAACATTGCTCTAATTGGAATTGAATACCTACTATCTATGATACCTACCCATGATTACGTCTCAAAATTTCTTGTTCTTTATTAGAACTTCTAATTAGGTTTTTTATGATTAATTATTTAGAATTAGGCACATCTTAAAATTGGTCTATGACTTTGGAATACTATCTTCTATAAATGACCTAGGAGTCATCCCATAAAAAATAAGAACCTAAAATAATCTATGTTTTTTTTAATGTTGGTGCATCTTGCATCTGCTTCAGCTTTTATCATGATGCTGCTTAACAAAAAGTTGATTCCATAAACTTTTGAAAATATGAAATAAGGTAAGATAATGAAACCATTTCATAAAACAACACATTTACTAAAATTATTTGTTTTTATTTTTTCGATTTGATTACTTCAACCAATCTTCAACATTTTTTTTCCAAAATTTATCTTTTCATAAATTATTACCATTTTCGATCTCTTTCTAATCGAACACATCCCAAACACGATCGACAGCAATAACATTGACATTAGTTGATTACGCCCCACCAGGCGAGCTTAAAATAACACCCCAAGGCAATTTTAACCCAAATTAATTCACTCCAGCTGGACCCCCGAGCGGAGACTTTCATTGAGTGAAGCCAAACCAGCTAAATCCAGCATCTGTCCCGCCCTAAAATTAGCACCTCGTTCGACAAATGCTTATTTTGCCAAAAACGCGCTGGCGTCACACGATTGCCGCGGCATTGATTGGAAATTCGAGTTACATGTTTTGAGTATACTTGCGGTTGATGGTGTTATTTTTTGCTGGTTGAAACGATTTTAATTGAGAACGGTAGGAAAATTTTGCCAACCTGCGCTGAGAATGAGAATATAAATAAGTCTCTCGCGTACAGTCGCTCTTGAAGGGTAGGTGACCCTATTTTTGAAATTTTATTATTTTTAAAATATTTTGATCAAGAATATCATAGAGATTTTAAAAAGGATTTTTGTGTTTTAGTCTAACTTATTATTTTGGTCACCATAAAAAAAGCTTGCTCAAATTTCTTGTGTTATTCAGGTTGATATTTCCCGGGCGCATGCGTCTCTGACTATGTTTTGCATCACAATATTTCATTATTCCCTCAAATCTGCCACCTCCCAAGTCGAAAAATTCCCATTCTCCTCGCGTCCTGCGAATTTCAAGTCAAACACATGTTTTGCCGTTTTGGTTACGGTTTTGGTTTAAGTGTTGATATTATGACGTGGAATTTCGTAATAGGGCAGGTTTAGCTCATTTTTTTTTCATCTTTAGCGATAGTGATTTGAAATCCATTTCCGTGTTTTGTATTTGTTTCACTATTAGATTTTGTTTTATAAAACTTATAACTTATAAAACTTTGAACAAAATTAAATACTTCAGCATGATAATATCCATACTGGATTCAAGTAAAAGCCCGGAAGCATCCACAATACATTTAATTTCCACCCCATTGGACCGTGCTTTGCACAGTCCACTGAGTTTGGGCTGAACTATCAATCAATCATTGGCCATACAACAGACGACTAATTAAATCAATCAAAAACCAGTCAGTCAGACAATCACACAGATTGCCGCCGCCGTGTGAAAGGTCCATTAGCAGCCGGCAGAAGTTGGTGAGCGGAGTCGGTTCTCGATTCATGATGATTCAGAGATTTATAATGCACCTCACTTTTATGCGATTCTGTTGTTGTTTTGTCGTTTATAGTTATGAATCATAAGTTGGTTTTTTTGGATTAACTTTCACCAACAGCGTAGGATATTTAATAACCCATAAAGTTTGTTGTTCAAATCAAAATTTCCAAAGCAATATTTTATTTTAATCACTGTAGCTAACTAAAATATTTTATACAAATTTATCTTTAACAATAAATCAAATCTCCAGCATAATTATGGAGACCAACAATTAACAATACAAGAGCAAACGCAATACTTTATCTTTAGGAAAATTAAAAAAAAAATCACTTCATAAACAAAGCCAAACTGTTGGAGGAGGTCACGGGGGTGGATTTACATTCCTGGCGTGCCCCATGTCTGTTCCGTGGCTATGACACGACGAAGACGTCAGACAGGGTCCTGCTGCATTGTGTGTGTCCCGTTCTATTGCCAACGAACCAACTAATGACGCGGATTATTGCGAAACTCGCGCCCGGCTCGTTTGACGAACCGGGGACCATGTCTTGTAATTAATTTCGCTTGGCTCGTTAGCCTCCGCCGTGGAATAGATATCACACTCGGACTGCAGTAAATGTTTACGCCGTGATGGTGGTGGTGATGGTCATTTTTGTATACTGTGGGTAGTAGATAACTAAGTTCTGAAAGAAATCGGATTGCGTCAAAACGGTTTCCCAAGATAACGACGTTGCGGCGTTTTCGTCGTAATCGATTTCACTCTAGTGCGTTGGATGAGGATAATTTCGTCATCGATAACTGACCAAGACAGATATAATTTTCATGTTGCTGCATAACTTGCATCACATCGATAAAAGTTCAAATCTTTCGCCTAGAATCGATTAAAAGATTTTGATTTTAGTTTGCTTTTAGTCATGTAACAGATTCTTATTAGCAGATGAACAACTAATATCAACAAACATTATACAATTTTTCTATTAAAAGTACTGCAGCCAGTCAACCCCCAGTCTCAACCAGATTCAGCTGAGAACTTGTGACATTAACCATTGACAGCTGAGCGGTCTTGTCATCTTGATCGAGCAATATACGAAAAGCAATGCCAAAAACGTGTTTCAACTAGAAAAATCTACTCAAAACATTGCCTAAGCCGGTGAAGAAAATTGCTTTCGAACGAAGTTTTTCGTTATTTTTTCAATTTACATATTTCCTCGCGTGGATTTATATGCCTTGCGTGAGTTGACCATTTTTCGCGCTCAGTTTCACAGTTGGACGCGCAAATGACGGCGTCGAAGTTTGCGACGTCGGGCGGTGGCGTCGTCGGCGTGCAAGAAAGCGGGAACATATTTTTAAAATATCAGGCCGTTTTCATGCTAGCCGGAAAAAACTACCCCCTTCGGCGTTGTCGTCGGCTGGCGTTGGTCGTTTGCGCTTTTCAAGAGACTTTGGGACGCGAGAGCAACTCAGCTGTTGTGGAGCGAACGGCAGTGAGAGAGAAAGTGAGCTACCGTCACAATAAGTAAATTAATAACAAGAAATCATGAATCTTCCTTTTTTACTGTCACAAGAATTTGTGCAATGATACGCATTTTTTTAATGCCAAAATTTGGTCAGCAAATTACCGATGAGTTCTTATTCATTAATATGTTATTTCAGTATTCAGAACTATAATTATGAATCTTGAAAGAAAAAATGATTTTTCCAGCACGAGTCGTACATTTCTAGAGTTTTTCTTTTTTTTTTTTTTTTTTGATTAGGTCCTATAAACATATGAAAGACAATAATTTATCGGTCCTTTAAAAAAAAAACTCTGGATTTATCCAACCAGTCTCACCGATTACATTTTCAATCTTTTTTGTGACACACCAGAGAAAGTATGCTTTTCATATCAATGAATGTGAGATTTTCAAAAATAAATCAAAGAGCCAACCATATGTTTTTCATTTCAGAGCAATACTCTTGGCGAAAAACGATTTTCATTTTTTTGATTTTCCGATGTTTTTCTATGCGATATCACTCCGTTGAGGTCCACATGGCAAAATCAGGTGGAAATTTGATTTTCTAAAAAAAATCAAGCAAAAGCACCGTCAAAGCAAAAAAATGGTATTTTAAAATTAAAATGCAATTGGACTCAGAGTTAATTACAATTTTAAGGTGAAAGATATTTAATTCAAAGGTTTTATTTTACCCTAGATATAATTAAAAATTTCGAATTTAAAAAGGAAAAGTGTATGGTATAACCGGGTACTCCCCATGAGAAAGCGAAAATAGTGTACATATTCGATCCGACCCTGGGTTTTTGAGATATGGCTTTTGCTGAATTGAAAATTAAAAATTATGAAAACGAGTTTTTCTGAGTGTTCTGAGTGTGATAATATTTCGTTATTTTTTTCATATCTTTTATGTCTAAAACATTATTGCCGAATTTCAAACTCTCGCCCAACTTTTCAAAAGGACCCAAAATGTATTACTTGGCCATATTAGGGTGCGGAAAAACTAATCAATCAAGCTCATATTTGGGATTTGAGATCGATACACATAGGGGATCATGCCCTGAAATGTCCGCAAATCGTCATGTGAAAAGTGACAGTCCTTAACTTTACGTTCGACTTTGTCAAACTCATTAAAAAGTGTCAAACTAAAAACTGTACGAAAAGTGACAGTAACTTGAACATTTCTGACGTGTCACTTGTCAATGAGATAGTGCGTTTTTAGTTTTTCCCGAAATTCTTGGTTAAATCAATCGGTCTCTCATGAACGAGAGAGAAAAGGCTCGCTCTATTTCGATTTTTTCTCTCTCGGGGATTACTCAGTAAAACTCTTTTGATGAAGATACTTTACAATTAGAAACTTTTTTTTCAAAACCTGTCCCCTGTACGGTCTTGGCGAGTAGCGCCACTCATTAGTACAACCTCAACCGTTTGCTCAGTTCCGCTCTCTTTCTCTCGATCTCGTGCGGCCAGCTTCTCGCTCATATCACGCGCGTGAGAACTTTTCGAACGACGCGCACGGCTTTTCACGCGCACGTACCTAACCCTAAAGCCGCACCAAACCACGGGTCCGTCCGTCCGGATATTTTTAGTTCACTGTACGGTGCTCTCGAGTAAAGGTGGCGCGGCTCCTGGCTCGCGCGGTTCGGTTTCGGTTCGGGTTTTTGGCGGGTGTTTGCGACGACGACTTCCGAGTCTGGCTTTTTGGTGGGTGACAACCGTGAGTGAGAGAGAAAGGTGAGGAAGCGGGATGGTGAGAAAGTGAGCGTTGTGCTTTCTTCACCGTCGCTGGCGAAATTCTTTTCGTTTGACCCCGGGGAGGTTCCTCCGATCGATCGCGATCGATTGTGGCGGGATTTTTCTTTTGTTTTCGATCGCGCGGACGTCTGAGTTTTTGGGTATTGTTTTTGTTTACCGACCGTGACTTTGGTGGATGTTTTTTGTTTGTTTTTTGTGTAAACACGGTACATACGTTGCGGATTATTTTTCATCACGAATAAGTTTTTTAATCGGCGCTCAAATTAGTGCGAGAGAAAACCAAAAGAAAATGTCTGATTAGCGCGTGTGCGAAGAAAAAATTATTTTTAATGAGGACCATGAGTTGATCTTTTGGCTCTACCGGGGGAAATATCAGGGCCTCTCGAGTGCGTGCCCGTGCGTGACACCTGCGAAGCAGGTGGAAGTGAGAATAGGAGGGAAAGAGAGAGAAAGAGAGAGTGTTAGAAAATGGTGTGACACATGTAGAATACTATTTGGATTTGAAACCCCCGAAAAAAAAAAATGTCAGAGAAAAATGTGCGATTTATTTTTGATTTTCCTTCTCTCTTTTCTCCGCAGGAAAGACATCACCAAACAGATGGATTCAAATTACCACACGTCGAAATTAAAGCACGCAAAAAAGTGAGCACGGTGAAAAGCAAGGAATAAGAAAAAAAAACCAAGAAGCAACAAGCGGAGCAGAAAAAGAACAACAACAGCAAGAAGCGAGAGCTAAACTAAAATTAAATCAACGTTCTCTCTCTCCGCTGTGGCGTGGCGCGGTGACCGCGTGTGTCACACCGCGAGAGAGAGTATAAGATCACGCGCGCGCCTCAAGTGAGAGATCGTGAGTGAGCGAGTGAGCAGCGAGAAAGGTTTATGTGTGTGAGTGTGTGAGAGTGACAGTGCGAGGGGGTGGCGCGCAGCGACGTTAGGAGAAAGCGAAAAAATAGTTGAAATTTATCTAAGAATAGTTTGTTTGGCCACTTCTGGGCAAGAAAAAAATCTATAATGGCGGGAAGAGCTGTGTGTATAGAAATTTCCTAATGTTTCACTGCTCTGGCGTGTTTTTATTATGAGAAAATGTGTGATCACGAAAAATAAGAATCCGTTTTCTCGTGTACTGACAAGAAGAACGTGTGTGTATTTTTAGTAGCGATCACACTTTTTTGCAGTGTAACGAAAAGAGCGTCTAGCCTGAGAGTGTCAAAATTGAGTGATTTTTTTCCTTCAGTGATGAAATATCCTTCACAGGTCAGCTAATCCGGTGAAGTTATTTGATGCAAAGAGCAAGCAGAAGAAGTGACAGTGCTTGAAAAAGCGGCTCCAGCTGTCAAAAGTGTCAACCGGCCCCACCGTCGTGAGGGCGCCACCTGTTCAACATAGAGTGCTGTGCTCGCACAAATGTGTGATTGATCCGAGAGAAGAAGAAGAGGAAGCAATAAGAAGAAAACGAAGTTAAGAAGAGTATCGAAACACGTGGAATTCGCTATGGAAGGCACAGGATTTGCACGTGATCATTCTGCCGAATGTGAAGCCGGCAGTCGCAGTTAGCAGCACTGCTTCCGGTCCAGCGTTCGCTCCATTCTCGAAAACTATTTTATCTCTGCACAACAACATCAGTCTTATCTAAACTGTCAGATCTAACCGAAAGATCCCTTCTGCCGAAAGCGACGAAACCACCGTTGTACCGTTCACCGGGAATAATTGCGTAAAACAAAACTCCAACCGTAATTGACCACCGGCATCGACACGGCAAAGACCGGCACCCTTCTCCAGCCTCGCATCCGACCGATAAACGTATCTGCAGGTCAGCCCAGTAGCTCAGCTCCGGACTCAGGAAAACCTCCAAACTGCCACCACCAGCTCCGGGATCTTCCGAAGGCTTCGCGCGTTGGCACCAGTAGTAGTACTAGCAGTAGCGGGCATAGCACTAAACTTGTAACTTGTTCTGCAACGCATCCATCGCAACGTGTGTGTGTTTTGTACATTGGGCAGCACCTCTCATCCTCTCTTTATCTATTGTTCTCTCCTTCGAGTGTGTAAGGCAGGTGTGAGCGTTTGTTTGGTGTTCGGGGTTTGCTTCCAGTAGTCAATATAGTCTTGCGTATCTCATCCCGATCGTTTGTGGGTGGTTTTATGGTAGTAGTATCGGCTACACAGCTTCACTAACTCAGCGCACCCCTTCATCGCCCCCCTCAATTGGATTTGTAGATATACCGCACACGTACACTGCACATACCTCTCTAACCCTGTAGAAGATACTAGTCGCACACAATGGCAACGGATTTCAGCGTACGAAGATCACTGGGGCTCGGCATCGGCATCCTCCTCGTGATCGCGTTATCAGCGGCAACAGCGTCAGTAACTAATGGAGACAGCGTAAGCGCCACGCCGGCGAATCAGTCGATTCGTGCTGCTGCTACGCCCAGTGGTCAACATGCCGACGACGACGACACCGTCTGCGAAGATGGGTTGATGTTTCCAGTATGGACACCACAGGATAACCTGACCACCGGCGATCGCTTCGCCCGTGGTATGGTGTACTTTTTAGCATTGCTCTACCTGTTCATCGGTGTGTCGATTGTGAGTGATCGGTTTATGGCTGCTATTGAAGTTATAACCTCGAAGGAGAAGGAAGTCCGGGTGAAGAAACAGGGTTGTGAAGACCAGATTGTAGTGGTCCGTGTTTGGAACGAAACCGTTGCCAACCTTACTTTGATGGCACTTGGTTCAAGCGCACCTGAGATTCTGTTGTCAATCATTGAAATCGTAGCGAAAAATTTTAATGCGGGCGACTTGGGTCCCGGTACTATTGTCGGTTCAGCTGCCTACAATCTCTTCGTTATCATCGCAATTTGCGTCCTGGTTATCCCAGATGGTGAGGTACGCAAGATTAAGCATCTGCGAGTATTCTTCGTGACGGCGACTTGGTCTGTGTTTGCGTACATTTGGCTTTATCTGATCCTTGCACAAATCACACCCGGCCGCGTGGATGTTTGGGAGGGCTTCCTCACATTCCTTTTCTTCCCTGCTACTGTAATGACGGCCTACATCGCAGATCGAAGACTACTGATCTACAAGTACATTGGCAAGCAGTACCGTATGAACAAGCGCGGCGTCATCGTCCAGGTCGAGGCGGAGTCGGCGCTTGAGATGAATAATCGGGACGAGAAATTGAATACTATCGATGAGAACGGCGGCGTAACGGAGGAGGTTCGTGACTTTGAAGAGTCCCGTCGCGAGTACATCTCCACGTTAAAGGACTTGCGCAAAAAGTATCCCCAGCATGATCTCGAGCAGCTCGAAGTTATGGCCCAGGAGCAGCTAATGAATAAGGGACCCAAGTCGCGAGCATTCTACCGCATCCAGGCCACCCGCAAGATGATGGGCAGCGGCAACATCATGCGGAAGATTTCGGAGCGGGCCCAGTCCGATCTGAGCGAGGTTAAGGCCGAGCTGCAGCGCGTGGACGTCGACGAGGCGATCGAGGAGGACGCTGTCTGCAAGGTGTTCTTCGAGCCCGGTCACTACACGGTCATGGAGTCGGTCGGCGCGTTCGATGTTCGCGTTGTGCGTCGCGGTGATTTGTCTTCCTCGGTGACGGTCGACTTCGAAACGGAGGACGGTTCGGCCGAGGCCGGTTCCGACTACATCGGCAAGAAGGGTACGCTCAAGTTCGGTCCGGGCGTCGACGAGCAGCGCTTCCAGATCGAGGTCATTGACGACGAAGTGTTTGAGCAGGACGAGCACTTTTACATCCGGCTCAGCAACGTTTCCGAGCCGGCAACGCTGTCTACGCCCAAGGTCGCCACGGTTATGATTCTCGACGACGATCACTCCGGTATCTTTGCGCTGGCTAGCAAGGACCACGAGCTGGTAGAATCGGTCGGTGTGTACGAGCTGAAGGTCCAGCGGTACAGCGGCGCTCGCGGCAAGGTGCGCGTGCCGTACTGGACCGAGGACGGCACCGCCAAGACCGGCAAGGACTACGAGGAGCAACGCGGCGAGCTGCTGTTCGACAACAATGAAATTGAGTGAGTACTGTTATTTGAAACAAAATATGAATGGGTACTAACAGTGGGTAGTAGGGTGACAACAACAGAAAAAAGGTTTTTGGGACACCCAGCATTTAAAAAAATATATTCATTTTGTTAATTACATTTGAGTTGGAAAAAAAATTAAGGTCGTAGCAAAAGCTTTTTGGAAGTAAAGATTTCTGATCGAAATCCGCTTAGTATCGCATTTGTTTGCAGTAATGCTGGCGGTAATTCATGCTCAACGGTAGATCTTTGATGGTTCATAATCTGCATCTGAAAAAAACAACCGAAAATATTTGTTGAAATACCAATGATGTTAGTTTTACACTTTAATTCCACACCGTCGGCCAACTTTTACTGCGGACAAATCGCACTCTCGTTTGGAGAATATCCTCCACCCCTATGCGGGCGAGTATCGTGTGGGCAGTTTTTAATGGCCACAAGCCTACGTCACCCACCACTCACAGCCGGGACTGCCTAACTGTCTGTCTGGTCACCCGGGCCACCACCACCGTCGC
Source organism: Culex pipiens pallens (assembly GCF_016801865.2). Classification (NCBI taxonomy): domain Eukaryota; kingdom Metazoa; phylum Arthropoda; class Insecta; order Diptera; family Culicidae; genus Culex; species Culex pipiens. The sequence goes on from NC_068937.1 coordinate 118,966,354, forward strand.
ACACCGGAAGGTATTTTCGTCAGGAGTCGGAAAAAATTTAAAGTAATTTTAGCCAAGACGCGTCCCTATTAATAACTTCGTAGAAATGTACGTTGGTTTGTGAGTGCGTGTGTGCATGTTGATGGTTCTAGACACAACCTTGGGTTTGTTTGTCTCCTCCGTTCATCGGTTCTTGCAACACCGCATGTAACGACGGTCTGCTTACGGGTTGTTGTAATAGCGTCACAACCACATACACTAACCAGGCCAGGTTCTTATCGATTTTCGAACGCAACAAGTTGTATTTCAGGCGTAACTGATGGTGCCTGATGCGGAACATGGAGCTTAAGGGGTAAGGTTCCTTTTTAAAAGTTCAAAGGTAATGGTCCGAATTTACATGTCAAAGCTCCAAACAGCTTCCATGTAACCCCTCGGGGGACCGTACTTTACCGTAATTTCCTAGTCCAAGTTACGGTTGTTGCGCTGAAACGTAAGGCGCGGTCGCCAAATGTGATTATGGGATGTCGATAAGTGTGCGCCGCTACGGCCACAGTCGACCCTGGCAGTGCGGCGTTCGAGTTTAATATCCGCAGCTAGGTGCGCGCACTGGACATTATCACACTAATCCCGCACCCCAGATAGTGGTGGACACGAGTCAGACCGTAGTCTCGAAACGGCAGTGGGTTTCGCAGGTTGATTAAAAATAGATTAGTAGCGTGTCAGCACTGCAACAGTTCAGGGGATTCTACAGTTTGATTGTGGAGTTGTTAAATTTTTAAAACATTTTTGGTCACGTTGTATCTCTGTCGTTACGACCCTCAACATTACACGCAGCGTCCTTCAGCTTCCACTTCAACACCGTTGCCAAAGTGGAAAAATGCTTTCCACGGGAAAAATTCTGATTGATGACTCCATCCATCTCTGCTTTATGGTTGGAGCTTCACTCTGGATACAGTTCACACGAGGGCCCTTGGCTTTCATGACTCTTGCTGCGGGGGGTTGCTGCTGCCTTCCGGAGTCTCTGTTTTCCATCGGAATGGCGATTCACCGCGAAGTGTGAGGGTGTGTGCTTTGTATCACTTTCCTTGAAGGGTAAACCCTGCCCGGGTGGCGTTCTCAGAGCCAGAGTCCACGAACCGTGTGATGGATTTCGGACATAAATCCGATTGATGGAGTCGTATTAGCACTGAAAAGAGAGCAAAGACTTAAGCTGGTGACGAGATGTGTTTCTTGAGAAGGGGGGAAAACTTTGCTCCAAACGAATGGGATCCTTTCACTTTGGTAATTGGATGATGGAATTACACTCTTGCCATGTTTATGGCGGCAAGGACGTAAAAATTCCCAAGCTGATACACCAAGAAGTGGAGCAAACCTTTTCTCACTACTCTTGATACTTTGAACTTCTCCTAAAAGTAATAGTTGGTAATAAAATGACACACTCCTTGATGTGCCTTCGCCAAATGACTTCCATGGAGTCGCACGGTATTTTACGACAAACATGCCTTGTTGTGAGGAAACCCAATCAGTCGGTTGATTTGTTTTCAAACCAACTCGTTATAATCATCATTATCATCATCATAAAAAACCTGGCTGCACGAGACTGTGAAGAACTCCATTCACCATTCTGACTCCACCGCGTCCAATTGTGGTTGTCGTCGTCGTCATTCAGCCGGCAATGTCAGCGAAGCATGCAAAATGGGACTTTTTCGTAACGTACTTTTACATGGGGTGATGTTTCGGGGAAGAAGTAGACCAGTCCAGGTGAACCACGATGGAAAGAAAACTACGTAAACAAAAGCTATGCCAACTGACGTTGGTGTTCTTGATTGAAGGCGCTTACTGGTGACTGACGACCGTGAGGCTAAGCATTGTTGTTATTATCTTATTGATTTTAGGAAGCTCCTGGTTTAAATTCTATTTTTGCTATTTACTTTCTAAAAAAAGTTTATTTTTAGATAAGAATCGTTTGAAGATTGATGTTTTTGAGTATTTCTCTCTAAAATCATTTTTTCTTTAATTTGATTTTTTTTTCATTGGTTTGATACCGTGATCATTTAAATGTAATAAAAAATTATATGATTTTCTCAGGTTCTTCTCTCTTATACACTACTTAATCAAATTATAATAAATATTTTCACTTATGTCACTCTAAAAAAGAAGAATATGTTGGTGCTCTGTCTCTCACAATTCATCAAGCGGCCATATGGCGCGGTTTTACCCGAGCAGGGGTAAATAACACGGGAATACCACATTTTGGTATTACTTGGGCAAATAATAGGGATCAAAATGTGCCCTTGGTTGCCCAGTAATAGATGGTAAAATACCATAAAATCATACCAAAATCTTGTATTTGGATGACCACAAGAATTCCAAACATGTTATACCAACACAGCAAAAAATCCGATGGTAAAATCGCATGCAAAAGCATGCACATCACCTTTGTGAGCAAAAGCATGTTATATTATATGAGAAAACGTTTACAAGATTGTGATGTAGCCGATATGGTTTGGGCGCGGACTTGGTAATCTGGATATGACTCTCACCAGATTGATGTTATTTTTGGGGTGTGCAAAATTTATTTATTTTGCTTTTGTACATACTTTTTGTGTACACGTTTTCTCATACAATATTACATGCTTTTGCTCACAAAGGTGATGTGCATGCGATTTTACACAGAAATTTTTTACTGTGAAGGGTTAAATAATACCACAAAATAAAATCTTTCCAATATCAAGTTGAGCTATTCTGGATTTTGGAACATTGCCTGTTTACCAAAACTTGGTATTGACAAGGTTTAATATTTTTTGTATTCCCACACCCTTGCACAGAAAAAAAAAATCATGGTAATATTACATCTGGGAAGGGGTACATCTTTTATGTCAGAAATAAGGTGTAATTTTACCTCTGAAAATGTGTAATTTTACCACTTTTCTGTTGTAATGTCGTTTTTTCAGTCTGAATTGAGGTAAAATAACATCATAAAAGAGATAATATTCAACCTTCCAAAATAACACCTTCCAAATTTACAAAAAAAAAAAATACTGTGTGGAATATCAGATTTTGTTATTGCACACACACGATTCTGGTAGAAATGGCGTTCTTTACTCAATTTGGCCCAAAATGAACGTACGACAAGTTATCACGACGGCGACGATAAAAATTAATGAGGACAGTTTCATGCAGATTCTTAGCGAAATGATGCGACCACCGTTTGGGTGTACAATAAAGTACTAAGAGTCTAGCATACCACGATTTTAAATATACATAACGTCAGTAATATACATTTTTGCAATTCCTTCATGAAACTACTTACTTTTCCTGTCATTCTTGAACGACGAAATAGCCTACTTTTCTGTACCAATAATAACAGAATCGAATAGCAACACTTTTCAAAATAAATGCTGAAAAGTTCTACTTTTCAGCACTGAAATCGGTGCTGAAAAGTTGAACTTTTCAGCACTTGTTTCGAAAAGTAACACTTTTCAAAAAAAATTTTTATTTAAACGATTTATTGACAAAATACATGAAAATTTGACTTAAAATTTCACTCAATGGGTGTTTTTCGGAATGGCAAAAAATGTTGTATGGAACTCGTTGCAAAACTTGATTTTTTCAGCACTCTTCGTATTTATCCAACTCGGTGAACCTCGTTGGATAAAATGTACGACTCGTGCTGAAAAAATCCACTTTTTGCAACTTGTTGCATAAACTACTATTACTTTTGTGTAGCCTGATCTCAGTAACATTTTATAAAATGATGTTCAAATCCATCAAATTTGTATGACCCAATATCACCCCCCAGACCAATGTCACCCCTGATGACGGTACCTAAGTGATACTTTTTCAAGCCGAATCTTTATAATTCCTATTAAAATTATGTCCGTAACCTTTTTTAAGAGTAAGGAAAACATCAACCACATAGGTTAGATCTGAACTCAAACTTAATATCAAGACAAGAATAATAATGAAAAGTTTGAAAATGATTCAATTATACAATGCTCTTGTGAGAACTATGTTATTTTATGTAAAGAAAAATTCAATTGGTTTTGGCCCACTTATCAATCAGTGGTCAGACTCGGGGAAACAAAAATCAAAATTGGAAGAAAAGGAAAATTGTAAATATTTGTAACAGAACAGTAGTTAAAAATTGTTAATTGTTGAATTATTTTTTCTTTGGGCCCACGATTTTTTGTGTCAATTCCAAAGTGTCAGTAAAGGGGAGGTTTCTTTGTTGTGTACGTAAACACACTCTCCGAAATAGCAACAAGACAAATACACAAGCAATCAGCTGCACACACACACCAACACAAGATACTGTCTGAGCAGCAACGAATTGCCCCCGAGGAAGAGGACTTCTTATCCAGACGACCTTATGGCTTCCCAAACTCTGATTTCTTTCGTTTTTTTTTTTTTTTTTTGTTGACACAGTTTTGACACAGTAGGAAGATTTACAAAAAGTGAAAAATGGTTTTTGATACATTTGGGAATTTTTCAGCATAATGACAGTTAATGTGCAAGTGCCAAAACAACAATTTTCCAAAAGATTTTCTTCAGTGTCAGATAAGTCGAAACTGCAAGCTCACTCCATGATCCAATCCGGTTTGATGGTGGTTTGGGAAGAAATATAAACATGTCAACCTTTTTCGAACAGCCGGAGGCCTCCATTTGGTCGTCCTGCTCCCCGTAAACTTTCATTCGTTTGTTTGCATTATTATTACTTGTGTTTGCCTGTGTGTAACGTATCCGGCTGAATGTTTGTCAAAGTTTTTTGGAGCATTTTTTTTATTTTAATTTTTTTTTGGGAAGGAAACTCCAAGAGCAGTGACTCCAAGAGAAGTGAAAGTTGGATTCGGTCCAAAAGCTCACGCGGTGTGCGACATGGTTGATGAACTCCTGAAGTAGCAGAACGTTTCAGCTTTTGGTAGGAGAAATGCTGAGAGTGGTTTTGGTTTGCAGTTTTAAATCGATTTTTTTTTCAACAAATTTGAAATGAAAACAATTGTAACTTGAAATACGAATGAAACCACAATTTATGTTATGCTTTGTACCATTTGACTTGCAATTTAAAAACTTTTATGTTCGAAACCGCAATTTTTCCAACTGAAAACTGTGCGGAAAACTCTGTCTTCTTCGGTGAAGTGGTCGGATGCACCGTCGTGGAAGCGATGAACTAAGTACAAAAGGAGCAAAATAAAAAGGATAATAAAAGTGACAAAAGCACAACTTTTAGTCGGTACATGTGAGTGTGTACAGCGAATTGTGGTATCAGAAAAGCTTTTCTTCCATGTTGAAACGATTATCCTGACCACAAACGGATTGAATGATGGACATTTTTTTTTTTCTATGAAAAGGTATTTTTGCAAAAGATTTTTTCACACTTGCGTTGGGCGATCCGACAAACGATTTCCACAAAAAAAAAATGTTTTTCGCTGTTTTATTTTTGATTGTTGAGCTTCAGTATGACCCCTAAATTCCAATTTATATTAAAAAATTTTAAATCCAAGACGGCGGCCAAAATGGTGGTAATTAAACATTGAATTTTTTTTTTAATTTTATAGGCAATTAACCATTCAAATTTGACCAAAAATGGGATTGCAGAACTCGAATTTAATGTTAAAAGTAAAAAAAAAAACAAACAAAAATTGTTTGTATGTGATTCGATTATCCGAAGTCTTTTACAAACCTTCGGATAATCCAAACTTCGGATAATCGAGTCTGGACTGTATTTCCAACAAAAAAAAACATTTTCATTGTAATCAACGATTCGTTTTACAATTAAGTTGAATAATTTTAGACAGTGTTGCCAGATATTCGATATCTTTTCTCTATTGGAAACGTATTATGGTATTATTATATCTGGTAATGATGACAGATTTTGTGTCAGGAGTATTGTGTGATATTACTTTTGAAAATTTGTAGATTTACGTAATTTATCCAAATCGACCATTAAGTTGTTGATTGATGCATTTTAAAGGAGATTTACTGCCCATGATCGCATAAATGTCCCATATGCATTTTCATCGTTTTTGAGTTAATGATGCAGTTTGATTCAAAATCGTGTGCTCTTTCAGAAAAGCCTATAACATCCAGTACTTTGTTCTAGAAATCAGGAGGAAATCCAGTTTTTTCACGAAAACTTAACACGTAGCCTTATGTGTGGGACAAACTTCAAATGCGTTTTTCTCAGCTTGCTGTTTTTGCATATGGGACATTTATGCGAACATGGGCAGTTTACGTCTTTTTGTCTGTGCTAAGAGTTTCAATATGTTGATTTTACAATCCGTGTTCAAGTTTAACGACATTCAATGAAAAATACTTCACAACAACCCACCCTTTGCCCTTTTCTTCCGCTAGTTTGGCCAAGAAAACTTTCGATGTGGCACGTTCAGGACACTGCGTTTTCCTTCTTCTTCTTTCACACCGAGGAAAAGAAGCAGTATCGATCGATGTGCTGCCCCTGGTGGCGGCGCGTCTACCAAGTCGTTGTCCTCCTGCGACGTCCTCCAGCCAAGTATGTGGCGAGTGTGTTTACATGCGATATTTATTTATACTTCCTTTCGCCAAGTCGTCTCTTCCGGGTTCCGGGACGCCATCCGGGAAGAGCCTGCACGCCACAGACGCCAAACCTATAGAGGGATGCAGCAAAACTAATCACAGATTAAACGAGATTTGGCTTCTCACTTCTAGGGGAGGAAAATCGATGTCTTAAAAAAATAAAACCAGTCAAGCAAAAATATCGAAAACTAAAAAATCAAGCTGCTCAGACTTTAAAGAAAGCAACGAAACTTTCCCGTTTGATGTGAAGGCTTCCTCAGAGACGAACCTAATGAAAAATAATGTTCCGTCCGGAAGTGGTGGTGCTGTTAAAAAGCTTTGCAGCATATCAGTGTTGGTGTGTGTGTGTGAGGATAAGCCGGTTGAGCTGAACTGTTTTAAATTAATTTTGTGAAATTTTATACCGAGGGCATTTGCCGGGTCGCAAGAAAAAGGTCGGTTTCAGGGTGAAGATTTCCGGAATTAGTTTTTCCTCCCCCATCACACCAACGATCGCTGGGGAGCTGTGAAATGAGCTTTTTGGGGTTTATTTTTTTATCTTTTTGTTTCGTCAAAAAAGCAACACCAAAATTGAAGCCATGATTAGGCAATTTTGGTTTTGCGTAGGTTTCCGCCTAGTTGTGCGGTGCGGTGTTGGAGCAGTAAAATCAACCGTGAAATGATGTTCTTTTCAAAGCGCTTCTAGGAAAATTAAACAAGGCGTCGACTGGTTATTGAATATGACGATGTGATTTGCATAAATTTTCCATCAAACATGTGCTAGAATTTGGAGAATTTTCAAACAATGAATCGAAAATGAGATTTATTGCGTTGTTGATACCATTGTGGTGGATTTTTTTTCTGTGAAACCGAGACTGGCTTTAATATTTGAAAACTCATGTTTTTGTTTGCAATATTTATAGATTTAGTGCAATTCCAGCGCAAAACAGACTACTTTCAAGTTAATTTTTACTCGAAATTCTCCGATAGTAAGTGAAACTTTGTAGACATTTTATTCATGGATGCATTTTTAGTATATGGAGCCAGTTACACTCTATAATGACATAAATGGAAGTTGCAAATTTGCAAAAACTGTAAGTTATTTGAATTTTGTATTTTGTATCGGAGCAGTTCCCTACGATTGCACAATTTTGTTCGCGGTTTTTATATTTTCATTTTTTGATTTGGAAGAAGATGAACAACGTATGCATTAGCGTGGCTCAAGGTTATATGAAAATGACAAAATTGTAGGGTATATCAAAACTTTCTCGAAGCAGAGTTAAAAAGTGAAAAATAAATAAATTAAAGTTATTAAAATTCCATCATAACTTCAGCTCAGAGTGGAACAACTAAACCTTACCCAAAAGCGCCCAACATTTCAGGCTAGCTTCTGGGGCTATATATAGTGTTGATAAATTCCTTTTGAGGCACTCCAAATTGAACACTTTGGTCTTTTTTATATCTCCTTGAGCCACGCTAGTATGCATTCCCTAGGTTAAAGACGTCATGTTGTCATGTTTTAAGTATTTAAAGTATTTAAAGTATTTGAAGTTATTAAAGTTTTTTAAGTATTTAATGTTTTTAAAGTATTTTAAGTTTTTAAAGTATTTTAAGTTTTAAATGTATTTCACTGCCCCTGATCGCATAAATGTCCCATATGCATTTTCATCGATTTCGAGATATTGATGCAGTTTTGTTCAAAATTGTGTGCTCTTTCAAAAGAGCCTATAACATCCAGTACTTTGTTCTAGAAATCAGGAGGAAATCCAGTTTTTTTCGCGAAAACTTAACACGTAGCCTTGTGTATGGGACAAACATCAAATGCGTTTTTCTCAGCTTGCTGTTTTTGCATATGGGACATTTATGCGAACATGGGCAGTTCAAGTATTTTAAATGTTCTAATAGAGTTTTCAAAGTATTTAAAGTTTTTTAAGTATTTAAATTATTAAGAGTATTTGAAGTATTTAAAGTTTTCAAAGTTTTTTTTAGTATTAAAAGGAATGTAATGCAATGTTTTTTTTTTAAATTAAAGTATTTAAAGTTTTTCAAATAATTAAGGTTATCAAAGTATTTAAAGTTTTTTTTAAGTATTTCAAGTATTTAAAGTATTTAGAGTATTTTAAGTATTGAAAGTATTGTA
>NC_068937.1:118975106-119043567 GCF_016801865.2 Culex pipiens pallens
TGAACGTATTAATAGTATTTATGTTACTTAAAGTATTTCAAGTATTTAAAGTATTTAAAGTGTTTAACTTGTGGTAGGACACAGAGCTTTATTTGCTCTCCCTCTGCATTGACTATTTCTTATTCCTTTATTCTGTTCTTCTTTTGCTCTCCCTATCATCTGTCTTTTTTGTGTCCTTGTGAGGGGATCATCGATCCATCCGCATTGACATACTATTTTTTTCATTTTTCTTCTTATATTTCTTTACATTTTTCATTGCTTTTTTCACAATACCAGTCTTTGTGAGGGGATACTGAGCTCGATTTGCTCTCCATCCGCATTGACATTTTCTCAACTATGATTTTCCTTTTTTTCAGTAGTTAGAATCAAAGCCGGGGATTGGGGAGGGAGCATCAAGGTAGTGGACAGTATGCTGTAATGGCGGAGACTGGATGTGGATAGTGGAAGACCAGAACTACGTCACAAGAGGGAAATAGTTTAGCAACTGTACAATTCTTAAGGATTGTCTAATTATTACGTCTATTGACCTCTGTCAGTGTCCAGCTGTCTGCCGCGCCCTTTTAGGCCCCCAACAGGGTGCGAGCCCTGTTTTTCAGCTTTGTCAGACTTTTTTCAGAGTTATTGGAGTTTACTGTCGGAAGGAGGACACCGTGAGTGATTTTGCTTGTTCGCGTCCAACCATCCCCTTTTGCCCCTTCATACGGCAGTAATTTGAAGATGCTCCCTTTAAGTCTGAGCCACTGTAATTCTAGTCAACCGCTACATAGGTCATCCATGTGGCCCTGTTGGTTAACACATCAAATCATCAAAACAAATCAAGTCTCCACACAATTTTGGGGGCTGGTTATATAAATTGGGTATATAGATGTTTGAAATTCTGTATCATGAGAAGGGCTTTTCTGGTCGATTTGGTAACTTCGTCAAAATTGTAGCTCTTTTAAGAACTTTTCTGAAAAAATAGGTAAACGGAAAAAAAACTCCGATCTTTTTTTTTAAATTTTTATTGCTTAAACATGAACTCCCAAAATACGGATTTTTCATTTTCAATTTTTTTTATATGTTCAGGGTACTTAAAAGGCATCCAGATGGTGTAGAAGTGTATGAATTTAAAAAAAAAAATCACTTAACGTAAGAGTCATTCGGGTCCGACGCAACAATTTAACATACAAGTTTTCATATTGACCTTTGCACAGTGTTTGGAGCATTGGTGTCTTCGGAAGAGTTGTTGCAAATGGTTGAAAATTAGGGTGGTTCACGATTAGGATGATTTTAAAAATCTTATCTTTCAGGAACATTTTTGGGACTGTTTTTTCGCTTCTAGAAAGTTGTTAGACTTGCCAATTCAAGCAACTTCGGTTAATACAACAACATTTTATCCTGCAATCTACACATTCTACGACCAAATTTAGAGAAAACATCAGAGCAAACCATAAAAAATCAGAATTTTCAACGTAGCAATTCAGGGTTATGTTTTAGAGAAAAGCGATGTTAAGGCACTTTTAGAGCTCTCTAAAACAAAGATTTAAAAAAATGAAATATCTGAAAAAGCGCAAGCCGAATTTTAATTTTTAGAAAAAAATCTCAGGGTGATATCTTCATTTTAAAATGTTTAAATTACAATGGAAAAGTGTTTGGGACCACCCTGACGAAGTTATAAATTGTCCAACTATTTGTAATTTCAAGTATTTTCTTCCCTTAATCAGATTTTGCCCTCAGAATTGAGCCAAAGTGTTAAAATATCATTTTTTGCGCAAATTTTCGGTTTCTGTATAACATTATTATTTAAACCATGGTCTATATATAAGTTAGTAAAAAGTATGGAGAAAAAGCTTCAGTTTGGAAGAGGGGTTAAAATGACAAACTAGACAACAGCATTTCTATATTTTATCAAGATACAGGCACAAAGAGTTTATACAAAATAACTGTGCAATCTAGTTTATTCTAGTAAGATCATTTTAAAAAAAAAAAACCTGTGATTTGAACCCAGATTTCAAATCCAAATATTGAATATCACTGTCCTTTTGAAAGAGTCGTCCTCTCTAAAGTTCTAACACTAATTTCCTCGAATGTCTCTCTCAGTTTCTTCTATGTCAAGCACGATTACCGTTTTGTAAACAGTAATCTTGTTAAACACGATAGTTACAACCTCTGATCTCTGGCAAAAGAAACACACGGCATAAAGTCTTGAACATTTGATTTTCATTCAATTAGCTTCACCTTCACCATGCAACCTACCAGAACTAAACTTAAATTATACCTTCCCTTCAACTTGTTTGTGTGTATGTAGCACACATACACCCATACTCAGTCAGGGGCGTATCCAGTTTGCTGCCACACACCATACACAAACTATACGCCATAATGCGATAATGATTCGATTACGTAAACTTGCCGCACCTGCTGGCCGCGTGGGAGGAGGAGGGTTTAGGACTCCAGTGCCCTAACGTATGACGAAGGTTACCCGGTGGACTGAGCCTGCCCCTTTTAAGGAGGAACTACTAGCAGCAAGCATATTCATTTTACCGTAAACTACTTTCACCCTTATATACGGTTTAAATTGAGTGTGTAGCAACCCTTTCTAAGGGCGGGTTCTTTCCCCAAAAAAGGGTTAAAGCCTGATGAGTCGACACACTTGCACTAACTTATGATTATTTATACCGGAAAGGATTGTTGCCTTATTTTTTGAGAAAACAAAAACATCAAAACAACTCCTGATACTCAGAATATCCATTTTGAATATTCACAACCTCTAAGCGATTACCAATCGGATGTTTTCCCTTACTGCCAAAAGAACCTCCCAGACTTCCTAGAATCGTACCTGAGCTGTGGGCGTCATAAAATCGACCCATCAGGTCAGGAAAGAGGTTGGAAAATTGCAGTGCGCCACACAAACATCCACACTCAGGTCATCGTTTCTAATGGTCGTTGAAATCATTGGCGGCAAACAATCGCAATCGCAATTGATCAATAGCCATGCAAATGGACACGTGGAGGGAGAGCACACATACAAACACAAACAATCGTTCTCAACGACTTGGCTGATGACTGATTGTGGGTGGCTGATAAGTGGTCGGGATGTTGTGCTTTTCGCTTTTTTTCTCACTGGGTTGAGGTGCCATATTGCGCCGGGGTCAGATTAGTTTCCCACTGCAAGGGGGGTGTTGGGAGGTCGAGGAAGGTCGAACAGTTATCGCGCGGTTATCGTTTTGTTTGTACGGAGTTTAAATGCAATTTTCTAGGAATCACGATAATTGCTTGCCGAGAAATTTTCCTGGTGGAAAATTGCTCGGAAGTGGAAAATAAATCATTGGCAAGTGAAGCCTTACTAAATAATTGCATTTGTATTAAAACTTTGCAAAGTGTATTGTTTTGAGTTCGATATTTCTGCATTATTGATGAAAATAACGGCTTCGAACACTATTTATAATTTTTTTATTAAAACCAACTTTTTCGATCGATAAAAAATACAGATAATACGAATCAATTTGTTTTTATGATTTGAAATTAGTTTTTTTTTTTCAATTTAAATGAAACTCTGTCCATTCATTTCGTTTTGTAAAATAATAACCTATCTGGCAGAATAGATTCATCCATACAATTTTAGGTGCATTTCATATTTAATGCTAATATAATCAAATCGATTTTTTTTCAATTCAAAGATGTTGGCTGTATCCAGGAATTTAAAGGAAGATATTACGCTCTAATGACTTTTCATCCAAATTTTTCTGAACGTTTTACAAATTTAAGTACCCAGTTTTTATTTAACAAAAATGTCAGCTCTGAAATATAGCGTATAGTTTAAATCAATGTTCAGACGTGAAACGTCTTTAAATATGTTGTTCCTTTTGCCCATAAGCAATTCATTTTTTTCTCTACCTTTCGAAACACACTTTTGGTTCGACGATATCTTGAAATAAATTCAACATAAAAAATTGGTTCTATAGTTTTTATTTGTGTTTCTGAGAAAATAAAAAACCGTGGCTCGTAAGTACAATTTTATTCCCCCCACCCCTCCCGGCATTGGTCAGAGTCGAGGGACAAAAACTTTAAAATATATTTGCAACGGCCTAAGGAAATATAAATAAACTTTCGCGTGATAATTTTTTTTTCTCAACGCTTATTTGCTCATTTCTCGATTAAATTTTCAAAAGGCCCTATCTGCATAGGAATCCCATGAGGGATAGGTTGTTTTGAAAATTTAATCTAGATTTCAGAGAAATAAAGTTTTTTTTAAATCATGGAATATCGCAAGCCATTTTTCGCGAAAAAAATTTGCTCCAACTTGATCTTTTCATATGACATTAAAAATCGTGCATCAAAAATATTAAAAAAAAGTTTTTCGTTTCGATTTTGAAATATGAGGTTATTTTTTTAAATTTATTCTTGTGAAGGTCAAATGTATGAAGACAACACTGAAGCTCTATGCAAGCCCTCGTAGAAGCAAAGTAATATTACGGTTGTGGAAATTTGCTTTTGTTTTCAAAGGTGAAAATGAAAAATGTTTGATTTGCAAAATGTTTAAATTTGCCAGATTTTTTTTATATTGCAAAACATTCACAGACAAACTTTATCATCAAATGTCTATCGTTTTCCACAACGTAATGCTCTCGGCGAAACCTTTCATCCAGCTTCACCTTGGATTTTCTCAGATCATCAACCAAAATACCCCTGGTTTGTAAGCCATAACCAGATTAAGCGATTGTGCTCCCGCCATTCCAGCGGAATAGCCGAAACCTGGGAATGGCCAAATTCAGTCATTAATTGGTTTCGTCTGGAGTGGAAAATGAGACCTCGATGCGGATGAAAAGGGCAAAATTTTCGCATCAGGGCAGGGAAGAGGGCGTTAATTTATTACTTTCAGAGGGGCAATCCGATAAGCGGACTCCTGGGCCATTACCGAGCGGCTTCTTGGAATTTCTGTAAGGAAATTAGATTTAATGGAGCGTTTCAGCGTGGCGGTAAAGCACAATGCTTGCGCGAAAGGATTTTCAATTGAGGTGTCCTTTCAATTGGTGGAAAGTCGTAAAGTTTCAATTGGGAGTTATGTGAAATAGATCCCTTCAAGTTTATCGGATTGCAATGTGATGTGACAACTTAATATAAATTTACGGTTTGTTAACCTTTTGCCCAAACATCAGTAACACCCAGTTCGGTCCCTAATTTGCATATTTTTACCTGAAAAGTTCAACCATAATCGGCCCACATGTATTCCAATGTAGTAACACCAAATATTTCCATATCGTGTGAAACTTGCTCAAATCCCTTTTTTTTCCCTCGAACTCCAGGTACAGGGAAATATGCAAAACAGCAATCCTTAAGGTGGCCCTGGCGCCTTGAAACTGAACTGAATCGTTACGAACCAAACAACAGCAATTTTGTCTTCATTCGCCTGTCGAGATTTGATGTGAACAAGGTCTTACGTTGGTCGCTGAGGCTATGGAAAATTGATTTCACACTTTAATAATCTTGAACAGGCTCCGGCTGTGGGGACTCTTTTATATATCATTCAGGGTGGCAAAAACCACAACACTTGCGAAGAAAATTGAACCTAACCTCAAATGTGTGGTTTTGTGACTACGTCTGAGGATGGCAGAACCGGAAATTAAAGTTGGTTGGCATGGTTGGTTTTTAATAGAGAAGGAAAATATTCTGAGGTGAACTTTTAAAATGCTAGAAAAATGAAAAACTGTCAAAACTTTTCAAATTTATCTGTAAACATAATGAGAATGTTCATTATAAAGAGAAAGTAATGCTGAATTCCAAACCTTTCTAGCGACATCTCTTCTAAAAGAGGTTATCTCCCGAGCAGCGATGGAATAATCATCATCAAAAGAAAATCTTTGGACGTTCATCAAAAGAAAAAATCCGAAGGGAGCATGGCTCTCCTCTCTCGCGCACGAAAGATCGGTTAAAAGAATCCAAAAAAATCATCATCTTGATTATTCGGCGGAACATCTTTTTCACTACTGCACTTGCAAGTAACGTCACACGTCGAAAAAAGACCTGTCACATTTTTTAGATGGGCAATGTGTGTAAACAAAGTGAAATAAATATAATTAAGTGGTGCTGACAAGGAAATTCACAAAAAATCATCAGCAGATTGATTTTCTTGGAGAATTTCGGGAGCGATTTTCTTTTGCGTGATTTGCCTCCTCTCTCTTTCGCGGGTGAAGTAAGTTCGCAAGCGAAAATGATTTTTTTGCGATTATTCCATCCCTGCTCCCGAGTTGCTCTCACCTGAGTGAAAAGGTAGTTTTGATTGCCACAGATGAGGCTGGCACGTGCAAAAGTTTCCTCCACATTAGGAGCAGGATCACGTACCAATCAGTAGTAGCTAGTCCCCTAGTGGGGAGGAAAAAGAACCAGAAGATGTTCTTAGGACGAGATTAGAAAAGTGAAACTTTTTTTTTGCTTCAAGGCTCACGTACGCGTTGGTTCATTTCTGCGTAAATTCCCTCGCTGATTTGCGCAACGGGGAGGTTCAAAATAATCCGCTATTCACATAAACGATGGTAAACCTACCTGGAAATACATGTGAAAATGTGCAGATGCACGGAAAAATCGATAAGAACCAAACCGAAAGTTCACATTGAGCAGAAATTGAGATTTCCTACCCTTCGCTTATAATTTTTTTGATTGATCTTTGATCAAATTATTAAAATCTAAATGTAATTATTTTGTAACGATTCTACTATTTAAAGAAGTTTGTTTATGGGAATCGAATAAAAATTAAGAAGCGCACAATTGCTACTATCACTATCATGACAAAGTTTCAAGGTGGTGGTTTCCAAGTTTTACCCCCTTGACTCTACCAAAGAACAAATTAGTTTTCTGGCAGAAACGAATGGTGCTTTCATTGCGGTTGCAAAACTTTTCCTTTTCAGCGTGACTTGGCGAACAATTTATATATTAGAAGTCTCCCTGCTGCAATAAATTTTAAACCTATTCGATGGCACCGAACGAAGCCACTTTAACAGCACAATCAACCCAATTTTTCTTTTATGAAGTGATAATCCTGAGTTTTGAGGAAGCAACAAAAAACAAGTTCATTACATCAAATTTCCTCTTTCTTGTCGGTACAGTCTTAAAAAAATATCATCACGTTCACTTTATTGACATTTTACCCGGGCCCAGACCGAACACTTAATATCCCGGCCCGCAAACACCCAGACAAACCTTTAATGAGATTGTTAACTTTTACGAGCGGTGAAGAAAAGTGGCTGCTACTGCCTGTGGCCAGAAAATGCCATCCTGCTGTCCCGTTAAATCGCGGACAGTAACAGGGAAGACTGTTTGTCTTATCGTTGAAATAAGACGCGAGACAGTTTGTTGATGACTGCTTGAAGTCAAGGTGGTGGTCGACCGGAGTTAAACGGAAAGACTTATTTTTTCTGCGATTCGGTTTGAATAAGACTCAACCAAGAGATATCTCGGGTTAGCTTTCTAAAGGACGCAAAGCAATCGTGACCTCCAACACTTCTTTTGTATTTTTTCTAGAAAAGGGTTAAACCCTTTACCGCTAATTTTTAACGATTTTTTTTTATTTTCAGGAGGTCACTTTGAGCAACTTCTGTTCTACAAAGACTTTACTTCTCTTGTTTATTTTGTTTAGTTTATTTTTGATTTGGTAGTATTTGGCCTATTCTACCACCTCCGATCATTACATTTTGCCGTTCTATATTTTTCATGTTTTTACAGTCACTTTTTTTAATTTTTGCTTGTTTTTCACATTTTTCGCTCTAGAAAGGCACCATTATTATTTAAATTGTAAAAAAAAGCGTAGAGGCATAGTCTGGGAAACTACAAAAATTACTGCATACTTATTTCTACTTAAAATATAGGAAATGTAAGTAAAAACCACAGCAAAAGTTGCCTCTAAAAAAATACATTTATAAAACCATTGGCAAAGTCACATAAAATAAGTCAAACTTCCAACCCTAAAATGTTCTTAAATTTTAAGAGTTCTTCTTTCCAATGCTTTTTAAAGATCAAAAATTGGTTGTAAATTGAAGAAGACACAAAGTTTCATCCAAAAACATAAATTAAATTTCCGAGAAATTTGCCCATTCTTGGGAGAATGGCTCAGCATTGTCAAAAAAAGAACGTTTCATTTTTATAACAAGCTGAAATCTAATCGTGGCGCCAAAACCCCCCAACAACTCGTGCCATAATGGCGGCCATGTTTTAATTATAACACCTCGCCACACCATCTCAGCCATAAAATTTTACGCTCACCTCACGCTCTCGCCTGTGTGCTTTGCCGTCAAATTAATATACTTTGAGGATTAAATTTCTAGCATGGTGTCTTCACCTGTTTTTTCTTCTTCGTCTACTTCTGCTGATGAAGCTGAATTATTTTCGGGGACAGTGACGAACTGGCAGAAGATCGCTTTCAATTGGATCAACTCAAAAAGTCTGAGAAATTTTAAGGTAAAACTTCTGATTGTTTAGAAAAAAGTTTGTTTTGAAGGAAAAAAAGTAAAAAAAGGACACAAATTTGTTGAATTTTCATTTTTTTTTTAATATGTTTGTTACAAATCAAAGTTACAACCTTTTGAAAACCTTCCAAAACCGTCCTGCTACTCGACCCTGATGAAGACCCTGAAATGTCACGGTGATGACGAGGTCCGTTTTATCAATTACCCTGCCGCCGTGGTATGGTGATGGTTTTTTGGCGGAAGGAAAATACCAACCATTCACTTTCATCACCGATGACGCGCACATCGTGGAATGGAGGAAAAGTAATTTCACGCGAGTTTGGCAACACGGAATGTAAGACGACGTAAGGTCAACGCGTGCTGCTAATGGTTAGAAACAAGATTATCTTGCGTTGATTAATGTTCGTGGATTTTGGGTGAACATTATGCAAAATTGATTAAAAAGTAGCTCACAGGATTGATAACAAAACAAAGAGGTTCTATGATTTTCAAAATTCCAATTAGGGGAACTATACCCTTTCTCAGCCTCTTTCTATTATCGGCCTATCAGCACTTTGAGCATGAATTACAGCTTTTATAAAGTGTTTTTGACTGTTCCAAAGTAATAAATAGCTCAAACAAAAGTGAGCAAGCAACTCTCCATTGTTGATACATCTGAAAATGTTGATTTAATAGCGGAAAACGGCAAAAGTGATGAGAATTGGTCGAACGGCTTAGAGTGATTAAAATGGGCATATTTCCCCTAGGTCAGCACTTTTTGCGCTGACACCACTCTCACTTATATATTTCATAATATTCGCAGTGATGTCTACATACTCACTCACTGGTTCGAAACCAAGCCATTCGATGTCATGCCCTGAAAACATTTCAAAACTGCCAGAAGGTAGTCAATGGCACCGAGGTCATCAACTGTGGGAAGGTTGCCAAATCTCGTAGAAAATAAAGACTAAACTCTGCAAAATCATTTTAAGTGGGATTATCGTTGAAAAGACCGAGTGTGATTTGATTTACACCCTTTTCAAACCATAAGTAAGCCATGATTTCACAGCAGACGCGTTTTACAAGTGGTTGACTCTTTCTTTTTCATGAACCAATCCGAACCATGTGACCTGTCAGGCATCCTTTTTTACGTTGCTGGCTCCTTTAACTGCTCGCACACACACACAATCTCGCACACATCGCAACCCAGAGATATGACATACACCCGATGGGGAAAAACTACAAGAAGAATCAGCAAAGACGTTGACATCACAACAAACAAGCCACCTTTTGTACCCAACTACACTGCACATTAGTATGTACCACCGGTCATGGTACAGTTGTTGTTTTTTTTTTTGTTTCAATGTTGTAAGCGCGAGGTGAGGAGGTTGTAAAATTAGATGCAAACAGTTTTATTTTCTCGCAACTGGGAGATTTTGCATGACTTTTTTGTGTACTTTTTTTTGTTCTTCTCTTTGTTTGCATTTCCTCTGGTTGCTTACGAGACAAATAAATGAGAGCGATGGTTGAAATTACGGCAACAACGACGTGCAGAAAAGTGAAATTAATTTCTCGGACTTTGGCAAATTGGAAACCACTGGGGATACTTGAGGTGCTACTTTTTCACGTGCATTGCACAGTGGGCAAAAACGGATGAAAAAACGTATGTTTTTTTACGTATAAAATCGTGAGGAATCAATTTGTGACATTTTCATTGGCGGCAAATGACAGCAAGAGCCCGTTTTGCCCCAGTTACCCCATTTCATATGTTTTTTAGTCAATATCTTTAATTGCCGTTGTTTTTACACTTTGAAAGTATACTATTTTATGTAAAAAATCACGAGAAATCGTTTGGTGACACTCTCATTGATGGCAAATGACGGCAAGGGCCCATTTTGCCCCATTTAACCCTTATTTATGTGTTTTCATCAATATCTTGAAATGACATAATTTCCTACAGTTTAAACGTTTATTAATTTATGTAGAAAATCACGAGAAATCGATTGATGGCTTCTCATAAACGAAAAATGACGGCAAAGGCCCGTTTTGCCCCATCTACCCCATTTTATGTATTTTCTTTAATATCTTGATTTGCCGTGGTTTCCCAAAGTTAAAAAAAAGTTATTTTATACAGATAATCACGTAGAATCTATTGGTGGCATTCTGATAAACGGCAAACGACGAGAAGGGCTTATTTTACCCCATTTACCCCTTATTTATGCGTTTTCTTTAGTATATTGAATTGCCGTGGTTTCCCAAACTTTAAATAAATGTTATTTGATGCAGAAAATCACGAGGAATCGATTGAGAACACTCTAATTTGCGGCAAATGGTGACAAGGTCCCATTTTGCCCCATGTACTCCCTCTTGAGATGTTTTTTCGTGAATATCTTGAACGTACTGTGCATTGTACAATAACATTCTTGTAAACTTTATAGGAAAACACGTCACGTTTAATATATTGACTAAAAACACATGAAATGGGGCAAAATAGGCCCTTGTCGCCATTTACGTTACTTAGCTAGAGTTGTTCCCAATTCCCAATCGATCCCACGCGATTTTTTGTATAAAATAACTTTTTTATAACTTTGGGAAACCACGGCATTTCAAGATATTAAAGAAAACACATAAAATGGGGTAGATGGGGCAAAACGGGCCTTTGCCATCGTTTCCCGTTTATGAGAACACCACCAATCGTTTCCTCATGATTTCCTTCATAAAATAATATACGTTCAAACTATAAGAAATAATGTAATTTCAAGATATTTATGAAAACCACATTAAAAAGGGGGGGGGGGGAAATGGGCCCTTGCCGTCATTTGCCATCAATGAGAGTGTCACCAATCGATTTCTCGTATTTTTTACATAAAATAGTATACTTTCAAAGTGATAAAACAACGGCAATTAAAGATATTGACAAAAAACACATTAAATGGGGTAACTGGGGCAAAATGGGCCCTTCCTGTCATTTGCCGCCAATGAAAATGTCACAAATCGATTCCTCGCGATTTTCTACGTAAAAAAAACATACTTTAAAACTGTAGGAAACTACAGAAATTCAAGATATTAAAGAAAAACATATACAAAGGGGGTAAATGGGGCAAAATGGGCCTTTGCCGTCATTTGCCCCCAATGTCACCAATCGATTTCTCGTGATTTTTTACATAAAATAAGATACTTTAGAAGTGCGGCAAACTACGGCAGTTGAAGATATTCGAGAAAAACACCCTAAAAAAGGCTAAATGGGGTGAAATGGACCACTTCCCGTCATATGCCGCTAATGAGAGTACCACCAATCGATTCCTCGTAATTTTTTACATTTAAAATGATACTTATGAAAGGCAGAAACTGACGGCATCATAAGATCCGTTTTTTCACCCGTTTTTGCCCACTGTGCATTGCTTTGTTTTGTCTTCACTTGTTTCTTCAATGACATATATCATTAAACACTTAGTTGTTTAGAATAGTGTATTAAAATTCTATGGGTGCTGAAAAGTTGAACTTTTCAACCCTTGTATCGAAAAGTCACATTAACGAGGTAAAACTCGTTGGATAAATGTACGACTCGTGCTGAAAAATTATGCTTTTTGCAACTTGTTGCATAAACTACTATTTTCTGACACTTTAAAGTGATGAAATGGTTTATCGATGGATTAAATGTAAAACATGCACCCTTTTAACGCGAGCTTAAGTTAAAAAGTTAAAAACTTGTCAAAAAATACCAAATTTTTTTTTACAAAACAGTTTTTTCGTGAAATTTTGATAACTCGCGAAGAATTAATTCGTATACATCATAAGTTTTGTTTTTGTTCATTATACGACATTGTAGAACATTGATACACTCTGCAGAGTACTTTCATCAGGGGTGAGATTAGGTCCAAAAAAACACGTAATTTCGAAATGAAAATTTTTGTTCTAAATGGAAAAAATACCTCTCTGGCTACTTGCAGATTCAAAAGCTACATTAAATTTCCGATAAAATTACACATCTCTACATTTTACAATTAGGAGTAATGGGAAACAGCAGCAATTTATTATTTTTTAAATCTTTTTTGATGAGAAATACGTTTTTTTTCGGTTGTTCAATTTACACAAAAGTTCCTTTGTGGCCAAATTCTATCTTTTCACAGTTTTAGTTAAGGGATTACATACATGTAAATCTAATCAAATCTAATCTAATCTAATCTAATCAGACCCTAGCGCAGCCAATCTTTCGAAGGGATCCTGGAGAGTGCCTTAGGTTAGATGACGCCTAGCACTCTTCTGTCATTTATTAACATTTGTAGTGCGCCATTGCATCATAATGCATTGAAACATCACAAGCGTTAAAGCGGCCAGGCCTACTGCGTAAAGCCGTATCGCAGAGATGACTCGTAATTGGGTTGAGTTTGAGCACTGAGTGTTCGAACAACAACACAATTCTGAATCGACAGGGGAGGAAGAAGCGTGGGGACACACCACCATACGCTCCGAGATTTTGGTTGTATTCGTTGGGAGCACCAGGCTAAGAAGGTTTGGTACTCCGGGACCCTCTGGGATAGGACATTGTATTTCCACGAATGCCCTGGACACTATTTGCCTTGGTTATAGCGCCACAACTCACTCTTAAGGGGTTACATACATGTAAATCAGCAAAAATGTCAGAGGTTGGTATGAGCACACATTTAAACTTTTTTTTTAATCTGTTTTTAGGGCATTCAAGCATTAAATTTTTTATCTATTACCAAAACAAGTTTGAAGACGTTTGGTTGTATCATTGCCGAGATTTATCTATTTCAAATTAGGAATTAAATAAAACGGATGTCAAGATATCTCAACACTGCTTTGGCAAAATTGGCTCAAAGTTTAAGTGAAGACTCGTTAAACTGGTCCCGGTAGCATGACGATTGACGAAGGCCGATTCAAACAAAGTTTATTTAAAAATAAAGGTATAAATATTTCTATGTTTTTCATATGAAAAATCGTCATTTTTTGATTATTGTATTTTTTTAAAGCAAAATTAAAAATATCGGGCTTCGTCATGCACTTGGGACATGTCTTGAGAGTCTTGAGAGCCAATTTGGTCCATCCCATCCAACTCGGAGTTAAGAGAAAAACGTTCACAATGTTTGACAGTTCGCTTTGCGCATGGCAAAACTTTAAACTTCCATCGTCTCTTACTCAGTTAAACCATGAAATATCTACATGAAACTTTCAGGAGTGATTGAAAATTTTTTTGTGTGGATTCATTGAACATTCTGTATTATCAAATTTTGTGATTTTCTGCATGTATTCTATCGTCCCATCGTCACAAAATATCGAAAATGGACCAAAGATTCGTGATCAGGGAATAAAACTATCCCTTTTAACAAAGTTTCACGGAAATCGCAGAGGGGTCGGGAAATTCCTTTGCAAGAAATGTAATATTGAAATAGTACCTAGTTAACCGATTTTCATATTGCATGAAACTTACTTTTGTTTTCTTTTTTTCAGGTAAGTTTATCCTTTTCTATGTTGTGATTGGGAAACTTAGTTATACAGATTTCGTAAGTACATTCTTTCACTTGAACACCATATTTTTTTATCTAGATATGGATTATATTTAAATTTAACACATTTTCTTCACAATATTTTCTTACAAACCACTACGTCAACACACTTTTCCACCACACTGAATACGAAAACTGGCGATTTGATAAGGCACGAAAAAAATCAATGTTGCATGCCATTTCATCGTTACTACCACGGCTAAGGCCAGCTTCGTTGCCTATCATAACTGCCTCCAAGCATGGTTTAGAACCTTCGGTTCCCAAAACACCAATCAATTCCACTTAAAGTGCTGCATTATTGAGGCCAAATTGAACGTTTTCGTTGGCAGTTATCTAAAGCAGGTGGATTAACCGGTAAAATATTGGCAACGTTTGAACTAAGTGAATTGATTATCTTTCAGTAAAATTGCATAAATCTTTCAACTGACTTTTTCCGTAATCAATGACTACAGAAGCACGTGTCAACCCCTTGTTAGTTCATCTTCCATGCAGTTTTCATGATTGATTTCAATATCTTATTTTCCAATATCCCAAGCAACTGGCATCAATTAATTTTGAATATTACAGGCAGTTGCTCAAGTTTGAATAACCTCCATAAACATGAAAAAAAATCACGCAACATCGTGGACCGAAGACTTCATCAATGAACCGGCACTACACGTCGAAGAACATCGCGGACGCATAACTTCCGAAAGTGTTCGGAAAGCAAATTCCGCACGCGGTTCTGCGCTAAAAATATCCACCTGCTAGCTACCCGTTTACAGTCCCTCCCCCCAATATATATTGTGGGTGAATTTGGTGTAATGTGTTGTCTGTCCAACCCTGAGGTCACATTCTGCCCGTCGTCGCAGATGCTAATCATCAATCAACGCGTGTCGGACGTGGCCGATGGGGATTCTGTTTGCTGCTTCTCGATGTTTTGGTCTGTGCGCGAAGGTGGATCCACTCTTTGGCAGTGCTTTGAAGCGTCGCCTTTTGGTGAAGTTGCTGCGGGAGGAGAATGCGTGGTGGTTTATCTTTGCCTCTGGCGGCGAACACCGCTGGTGATCGAGAACTTCTGCCTAGACAACCACAACACTGGCTGAGAAACGTGCTGATTTATGGCTCTCGGTCCGTTTAGTTTCACGCGGATTACGCCGGAATCGCTGCGCGAGGTTCAAATGCTTAAAGTAACAGAATTGTACACCTTAGTAAAAAGGGAATAGAGAAAAACTAAAATATTGAATTCTGTTGTCAATCTGTTGATGGGTGAGCCAGTTATAAAGACTTAACCATTTTTTTTTAATTTAAAAGAAGCACTGCGAAATGTAAATTTAATACAAGGCAATCTTATCATTTTTTAAACGTATTTGAAATTCAGTTTGAAAAAAATTGCCGGAAAAAAATATCCTGAAATTGGGAATTGTTCGGAAACTCTAAATGTCCACAAAAAAACAATAGAAATCAAACTTTCTCAATTTGAGATGCAGCTCAGATTTGATTTAAAACTACACGTTAAATCAAAGTTAGTTATACTCTACTCTCACGATCCTGGTAATTTTACCTTAAACCCACTAATCTCCACAATCAGCCCCGTTAATGGTGCCAAATCCGATCGCTCCCAATCGGACAATAACGCGTCCGGATTTCCCATCCCAATTTTCGTCCAAGTCCTATCACAACCGAGATCGTGATTGGATAGTGCGCGGTGGGAGTCCATAATTGACTTTTCTGTCAGTTTCCGAGCAACACACCAAAGATTGGACCACACAGGGCACACAAAGCTAATAAAAATTTATAACGCCCGACATTCGGAATTCCTAACCTAGAACACAAACACACACACTGTTAAGGGAGAGAAGGCCATCCGAAATAACATTTAAATACATATTTAACGAGGTGATCTTCCTTTTCATGGTCCAATGTCGACATTTGCGGGGGTAAGGAAAGAAGACAACATTTATGTGGGATTGAGAAAAAAATCTTCTCATTTATGAGCATGAGTATTCCTCTCTGCCGAAATCGTTTCAAATAATAGGATGTGAATTTCTATGAATGAATGAAAATGGGGAAAAGGTTTGCTATGCTGATCTGTATGAATGAAAATTCTGCGAAAATCTCAAACCAGAATCAAGCCTTTCATCTAAAGAAGGTAAAAATTCGCATGGCTTAATGAGTATTTATTGAACTGAAGTCTGAATACTGTATAAATTCACCCAAATTTTGTTGCTTTGTAAAATTGTCATAGAAAAATTTAAATAATTTATATCCAACCTCTTCGTTGTTTCTCAAGAAAAAAAAATCTTAAACACGATATTTTTAAGAATATCGTTTCGTGTGGATCCAGGATTTCCCTTCTCACAGGGAGCTCTCGAAAACCGATCCATTTAGGCCAGTTTTTCCTCCTCCCTAAGGAAAATGCCAACCCTCATCATCCGTTGGAGCTGTTTTTTTTTGTACGAATGTTTAGGTGATGACGGTTCAAGTCATTTCTTTTACGTAATGATTGTATAGGAATAACTCTCATGTGAAGAAGACTCGTTAAAAAGATGAGTTAGTGAGTGAGTAATATCATCTGGGAATGAGTACATTTTATATGGCAGAAAAAAATGTGTGATTTCCTATTTAAAAGTGAGTAAATAATCCACTTTTTTGTTATAATACAACTTTTTCAGTCTAAGCTGAGGTAAAATTACATCATTATAAAAGTAATATTACACCTTTTTACACAAAGATTTTTTTACCGAATTCTGGAGTTGAAAAATCGGTTATGTTTAGATCGGTAAATCATCTGTCAAAATTAACAAAATTTTACCTAATTTAGAATGTACGATGAACGAAAATGAAATTCATTTCAGAATTTCGGTAACTTTTTACCGAATTCGGTAATTTTCGGTTTACCGAACTGTTCAGCAGTTGAAAATTCGGTAAACTTTACCGAATTCGGTAAAAAAATCTAAGTGTGATACACAGAAAAAATGTTGAATTTTCTAATTTGGTAACCTCTTTTTTGAATAATTTTACCTAAAAAAAAATAGTAAAAACGTGAAATTCAACAGACACTGATGAAAATTTCACCAGTTATAATTTAAAATTACACATTTATTACCTTTTATTTTCTTTGTTCTATTCATAAAAAAATCTATTTTTCCAAGATTGCTATTCAGACGATCCCTTTGAGGACATTCGCGGCCTAGATTGTTTTCCTAAATATTTGATGGATGACTGACGTGCAAAACCTCATTCTTCCTTGAGTATAGTGTAGTAACGCAATCAATATAAAGGTAAATTGCTTTCTCACCCAAAACATCTTTGTTTACCCTTTCGAAGATCACTCGGTCCGAAATTAAGTGAGTGATTAACGACATTTGGCAACCTTGATTTTTTAAGCTTCTCGGTTGGGGTAGAGATTTATAAGCGAGCATTGTGAGCCGTCATGTTTATTCGACGTGTGACATTCAACAATTCGTTGTCAAAAAGTTGGACGGTTTGCGTGGCCCCAAATCAAATGGCGCGAGAGAAAGCTGTAAGATAATATTTAAATTTTCAGCGTTGCATAAAACTGTGACGTGCTATTTTAAGTCGAATTATGTGGCATTCTAGAATTAAGGCAAAACAAATAGGATCTTTTTGAAAAGGTCCTATAAACATATGAAACACAATAGCTTATAGGACCTTTTAAAAATAATCTCTAGATATCTAGAGTAAATTTTCAAAACAACCTATGAGTCATGGGTTTCCTTGGTCATGGGTTTAAGACCTTTTGAAAATTTAATCTAGATATGTTCTTCATTGATGATTTCATTGAGCAAGATGACTGCCTTTTAAATGTTTAGCAACACAGAAAAAAATAATGTAAATTTGGAAGCTGTAATTTTGGAAGGTTAAATATTACCTCTTTTATGATGTAGTTTTACCTCAATTTAGACTGAAAAAGTGACATTACACCAGAAAAGTGGTAAAATTACACATATCCAGAGGTAAAATTACACCTTTTTTCTGACATAAAAGATGTACCCCTTCCCAGATGTAATATTACCATGATTTTTTTTTTCTGTGAACAGATAAGTTTTTTTCTTCTTTGAATACATCATCCTATTCTCAACTTGAAGCTACTAAATAAGACAACTCATCCTCAAATACCACCAACTTCAGCGATCCTTTTCTGTTTTCCAGCGAACCGGGTTTTATTTCATCCAAATTTTCCGAACCCCATGTTGACAACGATGAATATTGGAAAATTATTATCCACCATATTGTGCGCGCGAAAAAAATTGAAACCAGCTCACAGTTTTTGCGAACCGATTTAAATTGAGCTGATGAAGGATAATGTAGCTAGTTTTAGGTCGTTTTTTGTGGACTTTTCTCGGAAATCTTTCTAGGGTGACCGTTTCAAAGCATTTCTTACCATTCTGAATATATTTAATTTTGTTAATAATTTGCCTTACTTTGCAAACCTGTAGAATTTCTATCCCCACAAAGCCAATCACATCTAAACGGTGCAGTCAATTAGTCTGTTTTTTCGGGCCTCTAAAAACCGGCCTCTTCAGACGTCCCGGGAGAGTAATTCATTCAGGTTCAGCTGGTAGTCGGTGGAAGGAAGGTCGTTTGACTTTGCCTCGTTCAGACTCATTCAATATTTACCCGCACTTAAGCGCCAGGATATTATTCATCGACACACGAAAAATAAAAACGAAGCATGGTCTGATGCCTCCTGGGGGGATTGCTTTTCCGGCGATTTTCTATTGTTATTTTCGAGGACTTTTTTGTTTGGAAAAGACCTTCGAAAGAAAGCTCGCCATGTCAATGGATGGAGTGAAAAATAGGGATGACCTAGCCTGTTGATTGAGCTTTTTAGTTGGTGCTATACCTTAACAATTTTAAATTGATAAACAAAATGAGAAGGCAACTATTAATTTTTATAGATTTCTTTTTTTGCTAAATGTTTGACTTAGTTAATAAGTTTGTATCGGTGACACCAAAAAATGTGACCTAAATAAAAGCCATACTGGGATGTCCAAATTTCCCAAACATTAAGGCCACTCTATCCTTACATCACCCAGGCCAGTTGGCCATTCATCCATCCATCCATTTAGTGGCCCCATAATCGTCATCGTCAGCATAATCGTCCCGGCCCCCCAAATGTCCCGGAGGAGTACACCCGCGGGAGGTCAGACGGAGGTAAATGGCATCAAAAAGGCCCATTTTCCGGTCCTGTTGCTGACGAGGACGACGACCCTGATGGTGATGTTGCTCGTTCATTTTGATATTAGTAAGGAAAAAAGTCAAAGTTTTTTGCCTGCACGTTTGTTTGCTGTTGACGATTCCATTTTTTTATTTGTTTGTGCAAAAAAGTCGGTATTTTTTTATTTAAACTGTTATCCTATCAGGCAAGTTGAAAAAAATCTAAGAAATTTTATAAGATGTTTATAACTTGTGGATGCCTTGGAAAAGATATCGGTTTATTCAAATGGTTGCACATTGTTCTTACTATCACTTGAATAAAAAAAAGGTATTGTTATATGTAGCTTCTTGAGCAAATCTTTAAAAGTATGTAATTTTCATATTATTTTTTATTTTTAAATTTAATTCATTCATAAGCTTTTTTGTTTAAAACATTTTCATTTTTCAGAAATTCCTTCAAAGTTTTTAAGACTTACATATTTTTCTTTCCAAAAAATGTCTTGTCGTTACCTTCTACGCATAATGATGTTTCATTTTCTGAGGAAAGATGAAAATGGGATGTCGAATGAAGTATGTACACACGTGGCCTGAATAATTAAAGAGGAGTTTATACTGGCATCATCCACCTGTAATAAAATGCACGTGTAAACTCATTAGCGTGCCGAAAGTGGGGGTGGAATGGTTAATTTACATTTTTCGCGAAAGCAGACGACAAGCATGAATTGTTTGTGGTGTTTTTGGTGACATTAAAGCCACTAAGTCTCTTGTCATGCAAGAATTTATGTCATACAATTAAATATCTTTTCGAAACATGGGATTGAGATCTGAAAATATAAATAATTCCGATAATATAGTAATATAATAATAATATGTAGTGATGCTGTCTTTCAAATGTAAAAAAATTATATGTTCTGAGCAGTTCTCTACGGAATCGGTCTTTTTTCTTTAATTTTAATTTTTGTATTTTTTAATCCGGCTGAAACTTTTTTGGTGCCTTCGGTATGCCCAAAGAAGCCATTTTGCATCATTAGTTTGTCCATATAATTTTCCATTCAAATTTGGTAGCTGTCCATACAAAAATGATATGTGAAAATTCAAAAATCTGTATCTTTTGAAGGAATTTTTTGATCGATTTGGTGTCTTCAGCAAAGTTGTAGGTATGGATATGGACTACACTGAAAAAAAATGATACACGGTAAAAAAAATTTGGTGATTTTTTTATTTAACTTTTTGTCACTAAAACTTGATTTGCAAAAAAACACTATTTTTAATTTTTTTAATTTTTTGATATGTTTTAGAGGACATAAAATGCCAACTTTTCTGAAATTTCCAGAATGGGCAAAAAATCTTTGACCGAGTTATGATTTTTTGAATCAATACAGATTTTTTCAAAAAATTGAAATATTGGTCGCAAAAATTTTTCAACTTCATTTTTCGATGTAAAATCGAAATTGCAATCAAAAAGTACTTTAGTGAATTTTTGATAAAGTGCACCGTTTTCAAGTTATAATAATTTTTAGGTAACTTTTTTGAAAATAGTCGCAGTTTTTCATTTTTTAAAAATAGTGCCCATGTTTGCCCTCCTTTGAAAAAAATATTTTTGAAAAGCTGAGAAAATTCTCTATATTTTGCTTCTTCGGACTTTGTTGATACGACTCTTAGTTGCTGAGATATTGCCATGCAAAGGTTAAAAAACAGGAAAATTGATGTTTTCTAAGTCTCACCCAAACAACTCACCATTTTCTAATGTCGATATTTCAGCAACTAATGGTCCGATTTACAATGTTAAAACATGAAACATTCGTGAAATTTTCCGATCTTTTCGAAAAAAATATTTTCAAAAATTTAAAATCAAGACTAACATTTCAAATAAGTCAAACATTCAATATTACGCCCATTTGAAATGTTAGTCTTGATTTAAAATTTTTGAAAATATTTTTTTCGAAAAGATCGGAAAATTTCACGAATGTTTCATGTTTTAACATTGTAAATCGGACCTATAGTTGCTGAAATATCGACATTAGAAAATGGTGAGTTGTTTGGGTGAGACCTAGAAAACATCAATTTTCCTGTTTTTTAACCTTTGCATGGCAATATCTCAGCAACTAAGAGTCGTATCAACAAAGTCCGAAGAAGCAAAATATAGAGAATTTTCTCAGCTTTTCAAAAATATTTTTTTCAAAGGTGGGCAAACATGGGCACTATTTTTAAAAAATGAAAAACTGCGACTATTTTCAAAAAAGTTACCTAAAAATGATTATAACTTGAAAACGGTGCACTTTATCAAAAATTCACTAAAGTACTTTTTGATTGCAAATTCGATTTTACATCGAAAAATGAAAGTGAAAAATTTTTGCGACCAATATTTCGATTTTTTGAAAAAATCTGTATTGATTCAAAAAATCATAACTCGGTCAAAGATTTTTTGCCCATTCTGGAAATTTCTGAAAAGTTGGCATTTTATGTCCTCTAAAACATATCAAAAAATAAAAAAAAATAAAAATAGTGTTTTTTTGCAAATCAAGTTTTAGTGACAAAAAGTTAAATAAAAAAATCACCAATTTTTTTTTATCGTGTATCATTTTTTTTCAGTGTAGTCCATATCCATACCTACAACTTTGCTGAAGACACCAAATCGATCAAAAAATTCCTTCAAAAGATACAGATTTTTGAATTTTCACATATCATTTTTGTATGGACAGCTACCAAATTTGTATGGAAAATTATATGGACAAACTAATGATGCAAAATGGCTTCTTTGGGCATACCGAAGGCACCAAAAAAGTTTCAGCTGGATTAAAAAATACAAAAAAAATCGAATGACCGAAATCTCAGAGAATTGCTCTTCTATCTTATTTTTAAATTGAGATCAGTTTTGTGGTCAAGGAACGATTCAATACTAGTTAACTTAAGCTTGAAAAGGGAAGCTCTAATAAGAACAACATTAAAATCGACTTTCTTAAAAAAAGTTTATCACAATACATCATATGAGCAATTCTCTACCAAAACCGGAATTGGAGTTCATTTGTATTTTTTGATTTGGCTCAAACTTTGCGGGGGCCTTCCCTATGACCAAATAAGCTATTTTGTGTCATTGGTTCACCCATACAAGTCTCCATACAATTTTGGCAGCTGTCCATACAAAAATGGTATGTAAAAATTTAAACAGCTGTAACTTTTGAGTGAATTTTCTGATCAATTTGGTGTCTTGGGCAAAGTTGTAGGTATTGTTGAGGACTTTTGAGAAAAAAATAGGTACACGGAAAAAAAAAATTTGCAGATTTTTTAATCAAATTTTTTTTACTAAAACTCAATTTCCCAAAATACGTATTTTTTTATTTTCGAGATTTTTTGATATGTTTTAGGGGACAAAAATCCGCAACTTTTGAGCTATAGAGAAACATGGTCAAAAAATCTGACGCCGAGTTATGGTTTTTTGAAAAAATAGTGATTTTTGGGAAAATCGAAGTTTCATGCAAAAACAAGTTTGACATTTTTTTTAATGCAAAATTGAATTTGCAATCGAAAAGTACTTTACAGATTTTTTGATAAAAAGCTCCGTTTTCAAGATATAGCCACCGAAAGTTTGATTTTAGCGAAATATTTGCAGTTTTTCGATTTTTAAAAATAGTGACCATGAGTAACCATTTCTAAAAATATTTTTTTTGAAAAGTTTAGAAAATTTGCTATAAAATTGTCCAAGAGACATTGAAGATTGGACATCGGGTTGCTGAGATAGAGCCGCTTTAAGAAAAAGAAACACGAAAATTGAAGTTTTCTAAATCTCACCAAAACAACCAACCATTTTCTTATGACGATATCTCAGCAACTAATGGTCCGATTTTCAATGTAAACAGATAAAACATTCGTGAAATTTTCGGATCTTTTTAAAAAAAATATTTTTAAATTTTTTAAATCAAGACTAACATTTTAAAAGGGCCAAACATTGAATATTACGCCCATTTAAAATGCTAGTCTTGATTAAAAAAATTTCAAAATATTTTTTTCGAAAGGATCGGAAAATTTCACGAATGTTTCATATTTTACTATTGAAAATCGGATCATTAGTTGCTGAGATATCATCATTAGAAAATGGTGGGTTGTTTTGGTGAGATTTAGAAAACTTCAATTTTCGTGTTTCTTTTTCTTAAAGCGGCTCTATCTCAGCAACCCGATGTCCAATCTTCAATGTCTCTTAGACAATTTTATAGCAAATTTTCTGAACTTTTCAAAAAAAATATTTTTAGAAATGGTCACTCATGGTCACTATTTTTAAAAATCGAAAAACTGCAAATATTTCGCTAAAATCAAACTTTCGGTGGCTATATCTTGAAAACGGAGCTTTTTATCAAAAAATCTGTAGAGTACTTTTCGATTGCAAATTCAATTTTGCATTAAAAAATAAAGTCAAATTTGTTTTTGCATGAAACTTCGATTTTTTTCCAAAAATCACTATTTTCAAAAAATCATAACTCGGCGTCAGATTTTTGACCATGTTTCTCTATAGCTCAAAAGTTGCGGATTTTTGTCCCCTAAAACATATCAAAAAATCTCGAAAATCAAAAAATACGTATTTTGGGAAATTGAGTTTTAGTGAAAAAAAATTTGATTAAAAAATCTGCAAATTTTTTTTTCCGTGTACCTATTTTTTTTCTCAAAAGTCCTCAACAATACCTACAACTTTGCCGAAGACACCAAATTGATCAGAAAATTCACTCAAAAGTTACAGCTGTTTGAATATTTACATACCATTTTTGTATGTACAGCTGCCAAAATTGTATGGAGACTTGTATGGGTGAACCAATGACACAAAATAGCTTATTTGGTCATAGGAAAGGCCCCCACAAAGTTTGAGCCAAATAAAAAAATACAAAAAATAAAAATGGTCGAAATCGGCCGATTTCGTAGAGAGTTGCTCATATGTTTACTATTAATTACTTACACTCAAATTTTGTTGATTTGTAAAAGTAAAAATACAAAAAACATAAAAAAAATTGCAAAAGACTCTTACCATAAAAATCCAGCCGTTCCTTCAGGACTTCCACAAATCACCTGCTCACCTATTTCCCCTCCCCATGGAAACTCAATTAACCTTGGTTGGATTCAAACGCGCACCCACCCACATACAACGTGTGTGACCTCTACTTATTTTTCATTCTGTTGAAGTTTTCCCACTGCTGGAGTTCCAGCCGCTTCGAGTGCCCGACTTCTTGAGGCGATATACCTGCCGACCTGCATCATCGGGAAATTTAGCTCCAGAATCACGCATCCGCACTTCATGCACGTTTTACCCTGGTTGTAACCTTGCAACTACCGTCTCCCTTTTGGAAAGGGTAATTTTCTGTTCACCTTGATTCGCACCTGACCTGGTGGTGGCTTGAACGCTCTTGGGTGGTTCTTCGTCCAGAGATTAATATTCACGAAAAACATGATTTTTTACCAAAAAAGTGCTAAAACTGTAGAACAACCATACAGCCTACTGTTTATCTATGGTCACTCTATGGTTTTCCTAAAATTGAATCCTTATTCCACCTAAATGACCTCAAAAACCGAACCACTTGACCCGATGACGACACGGTTGACTGGCAGTGGACATGCGAAGTGTTGGCACGGGTTCCGACGACGACGCCGTCGAGTAGCCCCAAGGCTGGCACCCAAGTTGTCATGAATTTTGCAGCCTCCCACCAATCGCGCTGAGTCTGCAAGCGTGTCATAAAATCGTGTGCTTCTTCCACTTCACACACACATTCAACTTTGACGGGGTTGGAAAGAGTTGTTACAGGCAGGGAATGGGAAGAAAAGGAAAAGCCCGTTTTCCATTTCACTCCGTGCCGTGTTATCTCTCTGTCGAGGACGCGGTTAGGGTAAACACAATTTGATTTTCATGAGATGTGCGTATGTGTGTGTGTACGTGTGTTGCCGGTCTGAAAAGGGATTAATGTTTCGTTTTATTACCATCTCATCGTCATGGGTGCGAGGTCGCGAGTTCTCACGGATTTTAGCTGAAGGGTGGAAGGATTCAACATTTTAAACGACTCTTTTTTTTTTCTTTTGAGTGCCTGCTTCAGATCTGAAGCATCCATGGAGATTGACGTTTGACGCTGAAGGTTTGAGAATACTGGCAACACTGGAGAGCACACATTTGCCGGAGATGATGATGAATATATCAAATATGAGCGTTTTAATTTACGTACCTGGAAATTTGTCTCTAAACTTGTAACCATTATAGATGATTTTGACAGGTTTTTTGCGAGTTGTTTTCCTGTTTTCTGTTTCCCTTTACAACCAACTTTATTTGCATCCATTGTGATAAATGTCTTATACACAGCTGAAAGGATCCCCCAAAACTCTGTACTGCACTTACAAAACTACTGTTAGTCGATAAACTAAAGAAATAAACTGAATTGAAATTAATTAATCATAGATGATTTAAGAAAAGATAAGCAATTTACCATATGTATATAAGATCAAAGTCGATTTTGGAAGAAACCAAAATAATCCTCATGACCTTCAATTCAAATGTGATTTTGAAATATGCCAGCATGTGGGACCATTTTACGAACATTTCCATCCTGTTAAGAACTCGCGACTTACATTTCGATGGAGCCTTTGCCACGACTTTACATCCCCACCATTATCAACCACATCTTGGTTGTTAGTTTAGCTTTGGTGGCTCATTTTCACATTTTAATTTTCATTTTCTTAAAACCAAGTGGACACTTTTTTGGAATTCTCAACCCTCCTTACAAAAAAAAACTTTTTGTAATGGAGCGTGGATAACCGCAAATGATTTAATATTTATGATTTCTGTTTCAATAACACTTTAATCTTGTCCAAAGAATCCGATAATGCAATCCCTTTTTCCGATTTAAACTCATTTTCATTGAGAAAAACATTAAACTTTGAGAGGAACTATAACTTTAACGTCATGCTTCGAATTCTCGGACGCTTCGAATTCCGGACACTTCATTTTGTTTTATCAATTATTTGGATATAATTTTTTTTATAATTGCCAAAACTATGTTATTTGATGAATTCTAACATCAAGTTTCATTTCAAATTTGTTTTGACGCTGTAGTCAAAGTCAAAAGAATTAAACAAAGAGCGATACTCTACGAAATCCGTTTATTTTAGTTTATTTTTTTTTTTGTATTGTTTAATCCGGCTGAAACTTTTGATGGTGCCTTCGGTGTACTTATAGAAGCCATTTTGCACCATTAGTTAGTTAGTTGTCTTTATTTACGAGCCTTTCAGCAACTAACTTAATATTGAATGTTTGACCCTTTTGAAATGTTGGTCTTGATTCAAAAATCTGTACCTTTTCAAGGAATTTTTTGATCGATTTGGTGTCTTCTGCAAAGTTGTAGGTATTGATAGGACTACACTGAAAAAAATGATACAAGGTAATAAAAAATTTGTGATTTTTTATTTAACTTTTTGTCAATAAAACTTGATTTGCAAAAAACACAAGTTTTAATTTTTTTATATGTTTAAGGGAACATCAAATGCCAACTTTTCAGAATATCTCAGCAACTAATGGTCGATTTTCAATGTTAAAAAATAAAACATTCGTAAAATTTTCCGATCTTTTTTTGTATGGATAGCTGCCAAATTTGTATGGAAAATTATATGGACAAACTAATGATGCAAAATGGCTTCTTTGGGCATACCGAAAGCACCAAAAAAGTTTCAACCGGATTAAAAAATACAAAAATTTAAAAAAAAGACCGATTTCTTAGAGAATTGCTATTTAAAAAATAATATTAAAAGTTTGATAAAACCTTGGACAAACTTGGATTAAAATATGACAGATGTATTCTATGAGGCGAAGAAAAGCTTTTCATCAATTTTAACCGTGATTTCAGAATTTAAAATACGGAAGGTCACAACCTACCTTTAAGATCAATCTCCATTTCCTGAAACCACGTTACGTTCTCCGAAGGCAGGAAAATGGAAAGCATAAATTACCATTTCTTTCAGTGCACGCCGAGGCTCAACTTTCCACTTACTTCGTAGGGGGGAAGAAACGCGACTGGAATTCTTGCCTTTTCCACCATTTCTCTATAAGGGCTCTGGCCTTGCTACTCATGTGAATTTATGTGGCATGGGGTGGTTGAGGAAAAAACCCTTGACGACTCGACCCCACGGGGGGTGGCTTCAACTCCCGCTGGGTATGTGGAGCGAAGGAACTTTCTGTTTTTATTTTGCTTGTTCGCTATTCCGGAAAATGAACCGCTATACTCCGTAGATCGCAGCTTCACCGGAAGGGGCGCCAGATTTTAAAAGTTGGTCAAAGTAGAAACTAGTTTGCATTTTTGTATAAATGTTTATCTCAGTTTTCTTTACTTCTGAAAAATATAGTTTAGGTATTTAAAATTTGATTGAACTGGCAACACTGGACTATAAATAAAAATCTATTCATGTTGGTCGTAATTTCTCATTTTGTTTACCCGTTCTGCTTTGCAGACATACACTTGAGAAAAGGCTCTAGCGAAATCAACTTTTTCCGTTCCGCAAGACTTACTGGAAAAAACTTGTTTTCCATGACCTTCCATCAGTTTTCCCTAGAATCACTGGTTAGAGGGGGTGGCAAATTTCCACTCTCTCCAGCCTTCCAACAACTAGTGGCCCTTTTAGTGTGATGGGAAAATGATGAGCAAGGTTGGCTTGTAGTAGATTGCAATCTTCTGGGAGGTCTCCGTGTGGCGGTGTTATTCTGGTTTTGTCAAGGAAAATCGCATCAGGCGACGAACGCACCACCGGTGCGAAACGAAGGCCACTTTTTCGTTCGAACAACCATCGAGACACGATGAGGAAGCTTCCTGACATGATGATGATGATGGAAAAAGGCTGGCTTTTTAAGGCGTATCACAGGTACGCATCGACGAATCAATCGATATTTAATCAGGAAACCGAACGATTGAGGTTGGTCTGGGCGGTTGTAAGAGGATGGTTTTTGCTAAGAGCATTTCCTGCTTTAGTTAAACATTATTTCTTTTTTTTTAAGTAGGTTTTTTTTTCGTTTTAAGAATTTATTTCGTTATATTTCAGTTAAGGTTCTATTAAGGTTAATTCTTGAAAATCCTAATTTATATTTATTGATAAAGATATTACAGATTTCTTTAGTATACTTTGCACATGCCTTAACAAAACAAATAATTGAATTCAGACCATTTTTTCATTAACATTCCAGTAAATCTCACATTTAAAATCCTCTTACGTTTTACCCAAACCTTGTAATTACCATGTTAACAAACCCCTCTTCTGTGGACACGATTAAACCTCGAAACGATTCCATCCTCATCGGGGCGTCCTAAGCAAACAATCCGGACAGGGAAAGCTGATTTGCACCTTTTTAGGTAAACATGTGACCTCACGTCTGATGGTCCGAGAAAAAGGCCGAAAAGTTTGCGGTCTTTAACTGAGATCTTTAGTGGAAGAGATCTTTGACATCTTTAAAATGTCATGTCAAATGATGTGATACCTTTGAGTGAAACACGAAGGCAATTTCCCCAAGAACCGAGCAGCCACAACTAGCTGTTGACACTCCTCTTGGCACAATGATAAATGATCGCCTTCGGGGTTGACATTTGCCAGCTCATAACGAGAAGGAAGTGTGTCAAAATCGATAAAACTAAATGTAGTAGCAAAGACATCGCAAAGATAAGGCTCAAATGGGAAAAGTTACTGGGCCATCTTCAAGACCTTCCCCGGCAGTGTTGCCATTTGACGGGCAGGAGTCAGGAAATTGAAGTGCAAACACTCTGGCCACTTCTTAACGAGACAGAGAACAAGATAGACAGAGCAGAAAAGTTTGCTCGAAGATGCTGACTCAATGGTGATGAGATGTCGGAGTGGCGATGAACGGCCTGCCTTTTTGGGTGTTGTTGGAGTGATTTGTTAGTCTGGTGATTACTGGTTATCTCATGCTTTGGTATCTAAAGTGAGAAGAAACAACTTTGTTGAAAGCGAGGCGATCTGGATTGATTGGAAGGACTTGTACTCTACTCCATTGAGACAGAGATTATTGGCCGTAAATGCTGATTCAGCTTCAAAGACTGAAACTTTTCAAGTGAATAACTTGTTTGTGATATTGCTCAAATAATGTTACAGTAGATGATTCACAATGCTATGTCCTTTTCAGAAGTGTACATTTTCCAGGGTTTCCACAGAAAACTTCTACAATTGCAACGCTCCGACAACGTTCAAATCCATTGTGGCTTGTCAAACGTGTGTGAACTAGCATCGAGAACATTGCCAAGGCGTGTCCCCAAAGTGGGACCTGGGAACAGCTGCCACTGTCGTACCTTTAGTCCGTGTCGATAAATGTCGCTTCGGTACTCTGTTGGGTCGATCGATTCCGGTCCCAGGAATCGGCCCCCTGCAATGAAACGGAATGAAATGGCTTTGTATCGAATAAAAGTTAATCATTTGGAAATAATTTGCTACTTTATCGCCAACGGGGGAAGGTTGCTCGTAGGTTATGCATACGTGCTGGAGTTTTTGCGAGTTCTAGAAAAATCTAGTGCTTTGGAAAGCATTTTTGTGGATTGTTAAAACTTTGTCTTTTACTCGTTCAGCCAAAAGTGAATTTTGGGAAACTAGTTTTAAATCACAACGATCATTTGTCTTTTTTTAAATTAAATTCCACATTCTATTATTAGAATCGTATTTGAATGATTGAAATATTATTTTTTTAAACTTGTGAATACAAGATTGCTCTAAAAGCCAAAAAAGTATTATTACGGGAGTGACTACTTTGGCTTGAATTGCAAATTAACTTATTCAGGTTCAGATTAGAGTGTTCAATTTCCTGTCCCGGGATTTCCCCTTAAATTCCCGGGATTTCTCGAAAAATAATATTTCCCGTTTCCCGGAAAATTTGTAAATTTCCCGGGAATTCCCGAAATTTAAGCGAACGTATACATTTTCCTAACTTTTTGGCACCAATGTTTTGAAAATGTACAAAAATAAAATAAGAGAGCCTAACTTAATTTTATACATTTCTACTGTTCATATTGAACATATTAGAAAAAATAAGGTTCAATTCAGGTTTATTTCAGATAATATTTATTTACGAATCATTCACACTGAGAGTAGATCTTGCTTATTTGTATGGCAATAAAAATTACTAAATTATGGAATGAAAATAAACAATTACATTTTTGCCAACTTGTTGATAAATCATTTGAAAATTAGTAAAAAACACTCTTCAGCCAATATCAAAATTGAGAAAAATGCAATTAAACTTGTTTTCAGCTGATTGCACTTAAAATTACTTCGAAATTTTGAAGTTTTTAGAATTTTTCACACAAAACAAAAATCTTGAAAAATATTTTTTTTTAAATTTATAATTAAAAAAACAACTTCGTATTTTAAGTAAAACAGCACGAGAGGTTAGGTTTGCAAGATGATTTCAATAATTTTATTCATTTATTCATGAGCTGAAATCTAATACTAATAGTAATACTGGTTCTAGAACAAGTAATTTGCCTTGCAAAACATAATTTCTGCATGATTTTTTTTAACTTTTTGTGCCAATGTTATTCTTGAGCATATTCCCTCGAATTGGTCTCAGAAATAATTTTTAAAGCATTTTATGGTTGTGAAGCATGGATTTTACTCAAGATTTGAAATTTGATTTAAAAGTCAAAGTACAGTCATCCCACATATTCGGAACACCCACAAATTCGGAACACTTTTGTGGTAATTTGTCAATAGAATGCAAAATGCAACTTTTCTGCCGACCCTGCTATTATTAGGGCCTTTATCTGGACATTCTCTTGCTGATTCACTAGTTAAAAGTAATACTTTTTAAACAAAAACTGCAATTCAAGACTTTATTCAAAGCAGCAAAACACTGACTCCAAATTGCCTGTTTCATGATTGTGGGATGTTATTGTGCCTCCCACAATTGTGGAACACCTGAATATAACTGATATTTTCACAAAAATGTTATCAGACCAATCATATAACATTACTCAGCTTGAGTTTCATTGGTTCCAGTGTGTGAAGTCATTATTTTGTTGAAAATATGTACTCCTGGAGAGAATCTAAGTTTGTTTACATCCGTAAGAAAAAAGTGTTCCAAATTTGTGGATTTCAAGGATCAATGTTTTTCTTTGAAAAATTGATATAAAACGTAAAAAAATACAGTCGATCAATAATTCAATCGAAAGATCACAAGAAAAGCTTTCACATGAAGGTAAAAGCGAATCATTATGTTCAATTATCGATTTGCTATGATTTTTTGAACATTGGCCGATCTGTAAACTGTTCGGAATATGAAGGATGACTGTACACAAGATATAAAATTTGATTGAAAAAATAAAACTTTTGAACAATAAATACAAACTTTATTTTCTGAATTCTGATTTGAAAGGCAGCATATAAAATTATAATTTGCTGTTCCATTCAATTTTGTTGCAAAATGTAAATCAGAAGCAGCATCAACAAAATTTTCAAAAAAAAATCCCGGGAAATCCCGGGAAATTTGTTAAAAAAATCCAGTTTACCGGGAATTTTGTAACCTCGGGAAATTGGACGCTCTAGATCAGATGAGTATGAACAAATCCTCGTGTACTTTTAAGATTGTTGACGTTTTTGAACCTTCAAACTTTGTGTCCCGAAAGCATTTTTGAATGTTAAATTGAGTTCTAAATTAAAAAAAAAGGTAAAATGTTGATAAAGTGCACCGTTTTGAGTTTATCTCTGACATCATTGAAAAAAAAATAATGGGCTTTTAAACAGGTTTCAAAAATTTGAACAATTTTTTTTCAAAAGTTAAAATATTTCACACAAGTTTCACTTTGTAACATTAATAATCATCGACTGAAAATTGAGGGTCATTTGGGTAGAACTTAGATTTTTTTGTAATTTTCATCCCATACTTCTGCAATCAAATGTCGGATCAACATTTCAAAAAAGCAACTGCAGAGAATTTCAAATTTATTTAAAGGTTTTTTAATTTGAACATTTAAAAAAAATCATGTTTTTCTTTGCTGTGCCAACATTTTTAGGGGTTTACTCATTTTTCCAGTTCATTGAATTTTCTTCCAAGGAAACAAAAAAAAAACTGAAGCTAAAAAACATGGTAAACGCCGCAAGCTTTCCCTTCCTGCTACAATCGCTTGAACCTGATAGCTCCTCCTGAGCAGGCATTTAAGGTTTTTTTTTTCTCTGCTGTTTCTTCGAATTTCCGTTTCCGTTCTCCCGCAGCCGGCTGGCTGCCCGAATTAGGAACGGTAATTTGACACAGGAGACCAGCTTTAACGACTGCAGGTGGCTTCCGCCGGAGGGCTTTTTTTACGATGCTTCCCTATTTTTCGTTGGTCTGTTTATTTTTTGTCTTTTTCGTTTTTAGTTTTTTTTTGTTCTGGTCAGCACAAAAATTTAGCCTGGAATCTGCCAGGATTAAGGGGAACGCGTTTATGAAGTTTGGGTTCCAAAATTAATGGTTCGTCTCAACCTGTCGCCGGTGCAAACGATAGTAATTTTTCATGTCAGTAAAGATGACGGCACCTTAAATTGGCTGGTTGGGAGAAGGGGAAGCTGACAAAATTGCGAATAAATAGTAAATCACGGCTTGGATGAGCCTGATCAGCTCGCAACGAAATAAGCCAATAATTGATGAGTACTAAAGTGAGGATGGCTGGGAAGAAGGGGAGTTTGATTGCTTTTTCATTTTTCAGACGAAACGATCCTGAAGGCGTCAACAAGAAGCTGACAGATTTAATCAGAGCTTTTAGACGCTCAATTTGTTTCTCGAGAAGCTATCGGGCTTCCGAAACGGGAGATTCTTCAAGTGTCATCGAGTATGTTTTGGTATACCTACTTAAGATGTATTTCGAATTTGTTTTCTCGTCTTACTGAAGATCATTCAGTAGAGAACAAAATGAGTACCTCTGAAACAAAAAAAAAAAACAATATAAAAATCCTGCTTTTTACTTTTACTAGAGTTATTTGAGTCATTTATTTTTTATTGTCGACCTTAAAATAGGATTTTATGTAGCTTAGCTATCTTTTCACAGTTAGATCAAAATTACAATATCAAAACAAACTAAATTTTCAATGTTTCTGAGTTTAGAGTGGTCACATTCATTCATCATAATAAAGCCAAATAAGCTGGCAACACTGCCGCTTTCCGAGAGGAAATTGTGGCTCACCATTTCGAAATAACAGCATCTATCTGTTTGAAAATCAATCATTCACCACAAATTGGAATCGGGGCGTGGTTCTGCCACTGATTTGCAGTTCGACAGATTTCGTTGATGGTATGCTCTCTTGTGTTATCTTGTTTTACACAAAAAATAAAATTAAAAATAAACTAAAAAATGACAAAATTAGAAATATTTGGGGAAAACAATAAAATTCATGTCCAAAATTGTAATTGTGTCCGGAAATCATAACTATTACAACCTGTCAGATCCATATCCTGGCCCCACAACGTGGAGATTCCCACGGCGAAGCAATCACATCAAAATTGTGCTGTGGCCGGGCAAGCTCATAAAAAAAAGGTTTTTTTATGAGTTTACGGTGGACTAAATTCGAATTCGCGCCGAAACCATAATTTGGAAGTTGGTAATGATACCCAGTCGTGGGTTGATTCAATCACACGCCAGGATTTAATTGTCGTTGTGGGTATGTGGAGCTGAAACACACCCACCGCAGTGGATATTTCATGGATTGTGCACCAGGATGATGAATAATTTTGGTCGGTAATTACGGTAAGGGTAGTACACCAATTTCTGTCTGTATTTTGGAGATTTGTTTTGCGCGGGAAATTTGATGCAATTTTCTAAACGCAATTCCAACTGCTGCTAAAAAGTAGCAATCTATTTGAGTTCGTTCAAGGTTGAGAATCAAAATTGCTCAAAATCGTTTGATTTGAATTCTATAGTAGGTTTGCATTATTACTAAGATGAATTTCGTTCCCACCTTTTCCTGTACCACCTTGGTGCAGGCGGTCCATCCTAAATTGGTTCGACCTTAGTCAGGGCCGCCGCCGTTAGCCACTGCATAATTGATGGTGTGGTAAATTCGAGTAACCGTTCAGGCCCTAACCAATGCACGGCGTCAAGGCATGCTAAACATTTAGGGGAGGTGTATGTGTGTGCTGTGCGATGGTGTAGGTAGGTGTGTACGTGTGATGGCATGTTCCGGCGGTGCCAGAGAGCTGTTGCTCGTTCACGCCGACAGGCCATCAAAAATTCATCGACTGAATTGAGAAAACAAGGCTCGAACGGCGGGATACACTTTCACGGATGCATTTTGAAAGCTGGGGGAACAGTGGAAAATAAAGATTTGAGTTTAAAATATTGATGGAAAATCTGATATTATAAACAATAGCTAAAATAAACAGGTAAATTCCCGAAATCTTCCTGCACCTTTTTCATAGTGTAGTCTCCATCGATATTCGAATAAAACGTGTGCAATGTGTACACACAGTTCAATTCGGTAAATAGAGTAATGGATTCTCGCTCGGATCGAGTAGTTTGAACTGTTCAGCAACTTGATTTATTTTTCATATTAGGCATTGGTCATGCATTATTTTACCAAAATTGAGGATAGGATGAAACTATTTAGGCATATGTCTGGCTCAGGAAAGCAAAATAATTGGTTTAAGGTAAAGCCGTTGATCATTTTCGAAGAAAATTGATCATCACTCTAAAATGCTCTGCATTGAATTCAATTTATCCAATTTCTGCACCAAAATAATTCAGCATGTTCCGGTTGTTGCTTTCTTGAAGCCACTGGAGGATTTTTTGATCTAAATCAAAAGTGGCTCAAAATTTGTATAATTTTGTAGTACAATCCCTAACTTTACAAGAAATGGGACAATCGTTACCAATAAGTATCAACGCATGTAGGATATTATTTGAACAACTTGTTGAAGGAATTTTATCAAAATATTGATAGCGACATTGAACGAAAAATCATGGCAATAATATGAGGTGAACTTATTAAGCTTTAATATGACGTGAACTTATTAAAAAGGCAAATAACTGGACATGTATTTTTGTTTGACGATTAGGGTGGTCCTATCCGAAATAGGGTGGTCCAAAAATAGGTGTTTTTTGACGACTTTCGCCGTTGTAGCTCGGACCATAGCAAAAGAATAGTGATTAGTTGGGCTATTTATGGTTAGTACTAAGACATTTCAAAATTATAACTTATAGATCGAATGATATTTTAATTTACTGATTTGAAG
This sequence comes from Culex pipiens pallens, assembly GCF_016801865.2. Classification (NCBI taxonomy): domain Eukaryota; kingdom Metazoa; phylum Arthropoda; class Insecta; order Diptera; family Culicidae; genus Culex; species Culex pipiens. The sequence continues at coordinate 119,010,425 of NC_068937.1, forward strand.
GTCTCGGGACCGGAGGTCTGTAGCTGAAAATATTTTGTAGTATTTTTTCAGAATGTTTCAGGTAATATGTTCAAAAATGTTGAATATGATCATCTTGTTTCAAATTCGCCTCTTTTGTAATTTTTATACACTTTTGCTACAATTTTCTTGACTTCATCCTCCTTCGAATGATATTTATAAACAATCATTTAAAGCACCTCAATGCGGCGTGGCAATTACATGAATTAATTGTGTAAACATAAACACTTCCGCATCACGCAAATTACACCACCACAAGAGTGCTGTTCCTGATTTGACCACAATTGCTCTCTTTTTTTTACCCCACCCAAAAAACCAATCAATGTGTTTACTCTACGTCTGTTTCGCACCAATTTGTGCGAAAATGTTTACTGATGGACACATGTGAAAGCTTCCCCTCAGCCTCCTGCTCCTCTTTGAAACTTCCAGTCATTCGTAATCTGCCCCCAATCGCTCCCGAGGGAGCAAAGTTGAAACGATTTATTTACAATTTTTCTTTTTTTCTCTCTCTCTCTTTTCCAGGTAAGTTTTGCCGGACCGAATTCAAAGGGGTTCCATGGTTGGAAAAACTCGGAAATGGTTCGAGAGACGGGCGAATTCACCTGCAATTTGGGTAAATGGAAAGGATTCAGCTGGATTGGTCTCTACTTTCTGGCTGAATGGAGAAGGCCTTACGAGGGAGAGATTGTGTATTTGAGTTGTATATTTGTGGATGTGTTTGAGTTCGTCATTCATGAGTGTTTCTAGGGGTAAATTAATTTGAGAATGGAAAGAAGCGGCAAATTGTTTGCGAAAAAGAAGCAATAATTGAAAAGTTGCTAGTGAAATAATTGGTGATTATAAAGCAATCTGATTAATCGCAACACCAGTATATTTTTTTTTGTTTCATTTGAAATGCTTGAATTAAATTCGTTTGCTGTTTTTTTTTTAAATTGGCAAGGAAAGGATAATAATTAATGTTCGAAAATGGATGTCGATGTACAAATATGTAACGTTGAAGCACAAAATCGAATAATGACCATAATTCTTCAGAGTATTCAGATTCAACAACAGAAATTTGAGAAACCTCAACCCGAAACATCTAATTTCATTATTTTAAATCCATCGTCTGACGTGAATCACAACTCTTTTTGCTGCAATCGCGTTGCACCTAAATGGAAATGAGAAGAAAGCACTAACAAAAAGCTAACCCCAAAATACTCATTGTTATCCGAGCATTCGTTGGAGAAGGTTGTCTGATTCAACATGACTCGTCGCGTCCCGGCGCAAAACGCCGGCAATATTGCCCTACCTGTGGCTCAAGCAGGCAAAAAAGTGGGAATTTCCAAAAGGAAGGTTGAGGCCTCAACTGATGGCCAAAAACCGGGAATTTCCAAAAGGAAGGTGCTTTTGGAAGTGACATCGAACAGCAAAAAGACGAAAAAGAGCGACGGTACTGTACCGATGGATGAGGAGGAGGAGGAGAACTCTTCGTCGCACGAGGAGCAGCTTTTGAAGAACAACAAGTTTGCTGGACTGCCTGACGAGGACCAGGTAGCGAAAGCAAAGGAGAATGAAGTGAAACAGCGAAAGGAGAAACTGCCTCCTTTTTATGTACGGCAATCAGCAGCAACGATCGACTTTCGAGCGGGGCTGGTTGAACTCATCAAGTCTGGGAAAGTCCAAGGCAACATTCGTCTGTGTCAGGACGGATTTAAGGTGCTGGTGCAATCCAGGCAGCACTATCAACTGGTCAAGGATTACTTGACCGAAAACGAGGCGGAGTACTTTACCCATGATGTCGTCATGGATAAGCCGTTCAAAATCGTCGTCAGAGGTCTGTACGACATGCCAGTGGAGGAATTAGCTGCCGAGCTAAAAGTTTTTAAACTGGATGTGTTGGCCGTGCACAAAATGAGCCGACGCAACAAAGACATCAAGTACCGTGACCAGCTCTACCTGCTGCATTTGGCTAAGGGATCGACGACGCTTCCTGAGCTGAAGGCAATCCGAGCGGTTTTCAACATTATCGTGTCGTGGGAGCGATACCGACCAGTGCACCGTGACGTCACACAATGCTTCAACTGCCTGGGCTTCGGGCACGGAGGTAAGAACTGCCACCTGAAGCGTCGTTGCGCCAAATGTGGTACCGATGCGCACATCACATCCCAGTGCATCCAAGATTCGCTGGTGAAGTGCCTCAACTGCAACGGTGAGCACTCGTCAACCGACCGAAAGTGCCCCAAGAGAGCTGAGTTCGTGAAAATTCGGCAGCAAGCATCGACGAAGAATCAGCCTCAGCGTCGTAGAACTCCTCCAGCCCTGGTGGAGCAAAACTTTCCACCTCTTCAACCGCGACGCCAGGTCCCAAACTTGGCACCGTTACCGTTGGATCCCAGGAAGAGAGCTGAGATGATTCATCCACGGCCGGGTTCCAGCCAGGAGCCGAGACCGCCACCACCGGGCTTCAGCCAGGAGCCAAGACCAACCCAAGAACCAGCAGTTGAGGAAAATGGTAATGATCTTTACACCTCAACCGAACTCCTCAATATTTTCCAACAGATGTCCGCTGCACTGCGTGGATGCAAAACCAAGACCCAGCAGATTGAAGTGCTGACCTCGTTCGTCATCCAGTATGGATCGTAGGTCCCTCAAGCTGCTGAATTGGAACGCTTGCTCCATTAGGAGGAAGAATTTAGAGCTGGTGGATTTTCTTCGCGAGAAGGAGATCGACGTAGCTGCCTTCACGGAAACTCATCTGAAGCCCGGTGAAAAAGTTTATCTGCAAAACTACAAGATCGCGACGCAGCTCGATAGGACCACCTCTGGAGGAGGAGGTGTGCTTGTCGCTGTTCATCGTGATCTCAAGCCACGCCGGCTGCCACACTTCAAGCTGGACATCATCGAGGCCGTTGGGGTGGAAATTCCCACTTCGGTTGGCCCAGTACTCTTCATTGCTGCATACTGCCCACGTCAGGTGAATTCCAGAGATGGTTCAGCAGCAAAACTGAAGAGCGATATCCAGAAGCTGACACGGCGGAGCGCAAAATACATCATCGCTGGTGACCTCAACGCGAAGCATGAAGTTTGGGGCAACAGCAGGAGGAATCGGAACGGAGTGATTCTGCACAACGATCTGCAAAACGGATACTACAACGTTGTGAGTCCAGATCGTCCAACGAGAGTGGCTCGGTCTGGGAATCACTCAATCATCGACTTCTTCATTACCAATATGGCTGAGAACGTGGCTCATCCTGAGGTGTTTGAAGAGCTGAGTTCTGATCACTATCCGGTGGTTGTGGAGGTTGGAGCTTCCGTTACTCCGCAGCGGCAACCAACCCGGAAAGATTACCACAACGTTGACTGGCAGCAGTTTCAGCAAGTGGTCGACAGCAACATCGACTATGATCAACACCCGGAAACTTCTGCCGATATTGATCGTTCGCTGGAGGTGATCCAGCAGGCTATCAACCAAGCAGAGGCTGCCAACGTTCGGGAGGTTCCTGTTAATTTTAAGGTAACTGATATTGACGTAGATACTAAACACTTGATAAGACTAAGGAATGTTTATAGGAGACAATATCAACGGACTGGGGACTATGACAAAAAGATTTCAGTGAACAATTTGAACAAAATCATACAAGACCGACTTGACAATATCAGAAATCAAGAATTTTCAAAACATGTAAGCCAGCTTGGGAATTATTCAAAACCATTTTGGAAACTTTCAAAAGTTCTTAAAAACAAACCAAAGCCTATTCCTCCTCTTATCGTTGAGGATTCTCCTTTGATTACATCCGAGGAAAAGGCAAATGCACTTGGGCTTCATTTTGTTAGTTCACATAATCTTGGCGCTTCCATGACCAGCCGTAAAGAAACATCAGTTGCCAATAGTATTTCAACAATCAATGACTCTACCTTTGAATTTCCTGCAGATTCCCATGTTTCTGGTGAGGAAGTCAAAGTTGCAGTTAAACAAATGAAAAATATGAAAGCTCCAGGCTTTGATAACATTTTTAATCTAGTGTTGAAAAAACAGAGTGATCAGTTCTTTCAACATCTAGCCAATATTTTCAATAAATGTTTGCAACTTGGTTACTTCCCCACCAATTGGAAACTGGGCAAAGTCATACCAATTTTGAAGCCTCAAAAAGATCCAACATCGCCAACAAGTTATCGTCCCATTAGTCTTTTGAGTAGTCTGTCCAAACTCTTTGAGAAGGTCATCTATTCAAGGCTTTTGGATTTTACCAACGATAATAATATAATTTTGAATGAGCAGTTTGGCTTCCGTAAGGGGCATAATACTGCTCATCAGCTTACGAGAGTAACTAAAATCATCAAGCAGAACAAGCTTGAGTCTAAATCAACTGCTATGGCTTTGTTGGATGTTGAGAAGGCTTTTGACAATGTTTGGCATGATGGTTTGATACATAAACTGTATTTGTACGGTTTTCCAATGTATCTTATCAAAATTATCCAGCACTATCTTTCGGAGAGATCGTTCAGGGTTTTTCTGAATGGGATTGCTTCTGGATTATTCAACATTGATGCTGGGGTTCCCCAAGGAAGTATTCTTGGCCCACTTCTGTACAATATTTTTACTTCTGATTTGCCTACTCTTCCTGGTAATGGTGTGTTGTCACTTTTTGCTGATGACACTGCCGTTATTTATAAGGGTAAAATAACCAGATATTTAGTTGGCCGTCTTCAGAAGGGTCTTGACGTTCTTTCTGAATACTTTGGCGACTGGAAAATTCGCATAAATGCAGCCAAAACTCAAACCATCATTTTTCCACTTTCCAAATCGGCCCGATTTGTCCCAAAGGATGATGTTTTGATTAAAATGAATGATGTTTCAATACCCTGGTCAAAGGAAGTTGTCTATTTAGGTCTCATACTTGACTCGAAACTATTGTTTCGGCAGCATGTAGATAAAATATTGAACAAGTGCAGCATTCTCATCAGGTGTTTGTATCCTTTAATTAACAGAAAATCAAAGCTTTCTTTGAAAAATAAGCTAGCAGTTTACAAACAAATAATTTACCCCGTTATTGAGTATGCAGTACCTGTTTGGGAGTGTTGCGCTAGAACTCATAAATTGAAGCTCCAGCGTGTCCAAAACAAGGTACTCAAAATGGTTTTGAATGTTCCTGGCTGGACAAGATCAAGTGAGGTTCATGAATTAGCAGAAGTAAAAATGTTGGATCAGAAGATTCAAGAAAAATGTTTGAAATTTAGGGAAAAATGTGCTATTTCTGAATACCCCTTGTTTCAAGGATTGGTTTAGTTTATTGTAAGTTTAAGTTAGTTTTAGGTTAGGGTAATGTTTTCTTAACATTTTTTTTTTCCTCATTGTACCTAGTGTTACAAAAATGATAAATCATATACATTTAAAGTTATGAAAATGAACAGTGTTTAAATCACGAAAAGCAAATTAAAGCTGAAGAGCCACAGCTGACCACTTATTATGTAAACCAAATGTAATTATTATAAGAAAGATTCAATAAAGTATATTTAATTCAAAAAAAAAAAATTTCCCCAAAATACCGCCATAAACGCCCCACGAAACACAGCCACGTGTCGCTTTTCACTGGCAAAGTCACACGGTTTAGAATAGTATAGCAGGTAGCATTTTCCACGACCTCAAACATGTAAATTTATTCCCTTTCAATTAGAAAGCCCGAAACGGGGACGACTACAACGTCGCCGCAAACGGGGTTGACTTTAAGAAATCACAGTATTAAAAAAGACACAGATGAATGGACAATTGAATTGGTATAACCAAGCAATAAGTCTATCTGAACAGTTCTAATAACTACAACTTTCTTTAAATAGAAAGCAGTAAAAGTAAATATGGTTAAATTACATGAGGGATTGTGGACAGACCTTGTCCCAGAAAAAAATATGTAATATTGTTTCGAAAAATGTGGAAAATAACAGTAATTGCTAAAATAAAACAATTTTAAACCTTCAACAATTTAATAATTTTCAACTGATAGAGCGATAAGTTATGTCGCTATTTTGGCCTGAAAATACTCACCCATAAATCTTCCGCAATTCGTAGAACCTTACGTAGCTGTTTCATTTAAATCTCGACAGTTGAGAGGTTTGCTCCTCAAGGCAAGACAGTGAGCAAAAGAGTATCTCTCTTTTTATACTTCTCTCTTTTGCACTGATTCTGCTCGCGTTTGCTACGGAGCAAGACTACCAGGAAAAATCAGAAGCAAAATACTTAAAAAGTTAGGTAGAGAGAGTTGCTCTTTTGCTCTCTGGCTTCCATCCATTATAGTTGCCTAATTTTGATATTTTCCTTTAAATTAATAATGATTGATCATTTTAAACCAAGCAATTTTTCTTTAAGTTGAATGTAGTATCATTTTTTTTTTATTTGTTTCTCGCCATTGTGAAGTGCCCACTGAAGATATATCTTCCTCTTATTGTCTATGAAGACGTTTCTAGTTTTACCGAGGGGAAAAATGCGAAAACTTTTCACTTCATGAATCATCGGCAACCCTCGCTAAATTTGCGCGAATAAAAATGCACAGGGCGTGCGAATAGAAGCCTTCTGTCCGCAAAGGCTTCCGACAGCTCGGAAACCGTCAAAAGTTTTCCCGCCGCGTGGCGTGCCAATATAAAATGTAGATTATAGACCATGACAACCTAGCCAAGTGGTGAAAAATGTGTCTAGAAGAGACTTTAAGGTGTTGGACGGGCTTTAAAGTTGGGACAAGGCGCTAAAAAAAATCAATTCTGATGTGTTTTTCAAAATTGAATACAATATTTTATAAAATGTGAGATACTTAACATGTTTTATTGAAGACCTTTGGTTATATTGTTAAGTTTGCTTTTTTTTCTTAATTTGTTTTAAATTATTTTCAAAAGATGTTAAAATAGTTTTGGGAAAATGTTTCAAATCCACTACACTTTGAATAACAAAACAAATTGTTTATCCATCCTCTAAGAATCATTCTCTAAATCCTTTGTATTTTTTTTTTATTCTATCTGTATTATGAACACCTTTTGATAGTTGATCAATAGTAATCAAACTATTAGTGAAAATCTACGTAATTTTACACCACTCCTACACCAAGTTCTCCACTGCTTACCTTGTTTGTGCCCCTGTAAACGTTGTTTGCCCGGAAACTTACCAATATTTGGCGTCGGTGTATGTGCGTACATCTCTCTGTATGTGTTTCAGTCTATTCATTTCCGTTCCGTTCGAAATGCAAATTTCCAAAGCAACGTTGCTATCCTTTTCCGGTTAACATTACCCCCGTAGTCACACCACTCCGTGTGTGTGTGTGTGTATGTGTGTTTTTGCTTCTGTGTATGTGTAAACATGGTTTATAATTAAACGTCTCGGATTTCGGCTTAGCAACCAAGGAAGCAACGTTTCAATTACCAGAACCCAGAGAAATTTCTGCAATGCCGGGACGATTTGGCATTTGCCGAAAGCTGGCAACACTGACTGACGCTGGTAGCATTGGGAAATCTCTATAATCATGTCTTTCGGGTGAACATGGTTGGGATATGGAAGTCAATTTGCATGCATAACCTTATTTTGCTGAAGTTAGCTTTTGACCTTCAGATTGGATTACTTTGTTTACATCTTCACATCTTCACTTCTTCACTTCTTCACTTCTTCACTTCTTCACTTCTTCACTTCTTCACTTCTTCACTTCTTCACTTCTTCACTTCTTCACTTCTTCACTTCTTCACTTCTTCACTTCTTCACTTCTTCACTTCTTCACTTCTTCACTTCTTCACTTCTTCACTTCTTCACTTCTTCACTTCTTCACTTCTTCACTTCTTCACTTCTTCACTTCTTCACTTCTTCACTTCTTCACTTCTTCACTTCTTCACTTCTTCACTTCTTCACTTCTTCACTTCTTCACTTCTTCACTTCTTCACTTCTTCACTTCTTCACTTCTTCACTTCTTCACTTCTTCACTTCTTCACTTCTTCACTTCTTCACTTCTTCACTTCTTCACTTCTTCACTTCTTCACTTCTTCACTTCTTCACTTCTTCACTTCTTCACTTCTTCACTTCTTCACTTCTTCACTTCTTCACTTCTTCACTTCTTCACTTCTTCACTTCTTCACTTCTTCACTTCTTCACTTCTTCACTTCTTCACTTCTTCACTTCTTCACTTCTTCACTTCTTCACTTCTTCACTTCTTCACTTCTTCACTTCTTCACTTCTTCACTTCTTCACTTCTTCACTTCTTCACTTCTTCACTTCTTCACTTCTTCACTTCTTCACTTCTTCACTTCTTCACTTCTTCACTTCTTCACTTCTTCACTTCTTCACTTCTTCACTTCTTCACTTCTTCACTTCTTCACTTCTTCACTTCTTCACTTCTTCACTTCTTCACTTCTTCACTTCTTCACTTCTTCACTTCTTCACTTCTTCACTTCTTCACTTCTTCACTTCTTCACTTCTTCACTTCTTCACTTCTTCACTTCTTCACTTCTTCACTTCTTCACTTCTTCACTTCTTCACTTCTTCACTTCTTCACTTCTTCACTTCTTCACTTCTTCACTTCTTCACTTCTTCACTTCTTCACTTCTTCACTTCTTCACTTCGTCACTTCGTCACTTCTTCACTTCTCTATTATTGCTATTATGTTCCTGTTTATTCAAAATGATCTACGTGTCAAAAAGTTGATACCGCCTACCGCCATTTGCGGCCAGAAAACAATCTTGCCTCGTCAATTTACTTCCTCGGCAATATGATTGCCACTCCTGCTAGCCTTTTTTTTTCGGCACACCGGAACCCATCCGTCTTACCTCACACCTTAAGCCCACTCTAATTGACATATAGACGTTTATTAGTTCGTCCGCCCGCACCCAAACCAAATCACGCGAACACGTGTATTTGTTGCGCGGGAAACACGATCACGAATCCTTGTTTTCCTTCGGTTTTTTCACGCCGCCCAGAGCACGGAAAAGTTCCCACCCACAACGGTTTAAGCCATGAATGGTGCTTTTTTTTTGTTTTATTTATTTATTCCTGACGTGTGCCTTTGACATTGATCCCATTGTGAAGTGGTACAAATTCAAAGTGTGTCTTCTGTTGCAGCACGTGGGCGGCTGGGCCAGGCCAGCTGGCTAGCGCGGAACCGCCTTCCAATCGATGAAGGCCACACGGAAGCCCACCAAGTGACGAAAGAGTATTGGCGGACGACCGACATTCGCCAATTTCGTGTCGGGGTTGTACTAACCCCACTCTACTGTGGGAAACTATAATTGGCCTGGAAAATTTCTGGTAGACTTGTTCTACGTGTAATTTGATAGTTGTTGCATAAGTTACTTCTCAAAGTTGGTGTTGTGTAATATTTGAGCTTTTTTTTCGCAACATTAAGTTCTTTGATTCCGGATCATCTCTTTGCTGTCATATTATCGGTTAGCGCCTCAATTTGCGTTTAAATCGTCTGCCACAGCAAATTAATCGCCCTCACCGAGAGAAGCCGTTCAAACGGAACCCATTACAGAGGCAATCGCCATGATGGCAAATAAATTACCTCAAAGTGTCTGTAAAATTGAGTTTAAGTGCTGCGGACGTCGTTACAGCGACCAATTTTGTTTCTCTCGCTGTTGGATACCGAAAATTTTATAATTTAACGTTTGATAATGAGCTGCAAAATTTAAAACAACTGCAAGTTGGTTCCTAAAAAATGCAAATTTAAGTCTTTTTTTTCGAAATTTCGGACATCGATTATATTTTGTTTTTTGCCTTCCTCACTTTACTGAGGAAAGGCTATAAAATCACTCGAAAAACGAACTTTTTAGTTAGACCTCCTAGACCTACCTTCATTTGTACATATCGACTCAGAATCACCAGCTGAGCAAATGTCTGTGTGTTTGGCTGTATGTAGACATGTGTACCAAATCAATGTCACTGGAATATCTTGTCACAGGCTCAACCGATTTTGGCCGGAATGGTTTTAATTGATCCGGCTTAACGTCCCCTAAGTTGCTATTTAAATTCATGCAGTTTTATCATGTATTTAAAAAGTTATGTTAAAAAAACTGTTTCATATTAAATTAAAATTATGGTAAAAATTTTTAGAAAGCATATGAGAAGACCTTTCTTGTGGATTAAGAAATTTTATGATCTGACCTACCTATCTAAAATTACAAGCAGTTTAAAAAATGGTCTGAATTTACATAACCTCAAATGGTCTTGTCTGGTCGCCACGAAAAAAAGCCTTGTAGAGGGATGCCATTTTCCTGAAAGGCGGTGTCTGTATTATCTTGACAAAAAGTCTGTAGGAAGTCTGTTTTTTTTCTCGTCACTTATTTTTATTAGGATCTCTTAGGTACTGCAATCACGTTAGGGGAGATCCATAAACCATGTGGACACTTTAGGGAATTGTAATCACTCTATAAATGAGAGGAAGGCACCAACCACCTAAAGGTGGATTAAGTTACGTTTTTTTTTTTAATTTGCCGTAAACTTTGTTGGGCCTTCCAGATGACCAAAGAAGCCACTTTGGGAGTAGAACCAATCCCACAACATCACAAGAGTTGGGACAAGGATAGGGGATTTGGAAAATGGGAATAATTGAAGTTCCATGTTTGCCTTCCTCACCTTACTGAGGAAAGGCTATAAAATCACTCGAAAAATGAACTTATTAATTTGACCTCGTAGACCCACCTTCACGTATACACATCGACTCAGAATCATGTTCTGAGCAAATGTCTGTGTGGATGTGTGTAGGTGGGTGGACACAAAAAATGTCACTCGATTATCTCCGGACTGGATGAACGGATTTTGGCCGTATAAGACTCATTCGATCCATCTTGGGGTCCCATAGGTCTCTATTTAAAATCAGCAAGTTTAGTTAAGTACTTCAAATTTATGCTTAAAAAACGATTTTGGCGTATGTCCGGAAGGTTGTAAAAAGGGTGGTTTTTGCAAGAAAACCAATCATGTTATACATTTTCAGAAAGGTATTAAAAAAAATTGGAAAAATTGGCTCATTGGAAAAAACCTTTCCAATGAGAACAAAACATTGAAGATCTGACAACCCTATCAAAAGTTATTAGCACTTTAGTGTTATTTATACACTTTTTGGAGGCCGAATCTCAGATATTTGAATGAAATTGATGTCCGGGTCCATCATGCGACATGTCGTTAGTTAGATTATCAAAAGACCTTTCAAATGAGCCTAAAACATCAAAGATCTGGCAACCCTACCAAAAGTTATTAGCACTTAAGTGTTATTTATACACTTTTTGGAGGCCGGATTTCAGATATTGTGATAGAAATATTGTCTGAATCTTCCATGCGAACTATCGTTGGATAGGTTTTTTATCAGACCTTGCCGATGAGCCAGAAATATTGAAGGTCTGCGAACCCTAGCAAAAGAAATGAGTAATAAATTTGAATTGTTAAACATGTTGAGGGGGAATGTTGCTATTTTTACTGAATGTATTGACTTTATGAATGTGAGGAAGGCACCAACCACCTAAAGGTGGATTAAGTAACGTTTTTTAAGAGGATAAGGGGAAATCTCCACGGTATCCTCAGGTAAGTTTCGCGTGGAGTTGAATGGTTTTTTTAAGGTGATAGGTCTAAAGAGTCACACTAGGCAAGTGATAACGTCTGTTTGCATTGTTGTTCCAATTCTTCGTGTATTTTCATTCCTAATGTGAAAGCTTTCAATTTTACTCATCCCTTACTCGATGAACTCGAGTTAAACAATCTTGTTTGTATTAGGTGCTTAATCGGATTCAAAAGCAAAAAATAATTCACAGAAATTTTAGTAAAGTTCACCGTATCGAGGTAAATCTACCTAAATCCGTTTTCAATGTCAACAAATTCTGAAATTCTCTGATCTTTACGATTCCGTTTCCTTTTTTTACAAAAATGATTTAATTATTCAGTTTGAACTATACATAGAAGAAATTTTTGAGCGTAATTGAATATTCAATTCAAGCTAAAGTTTTACTATAGCGAAATGTATGTTGGGCACAACATTAGCTCCGTTGACGTCCCTTTGTTTACTATTCGTCAACAAAAGTAACAACCCAGTTCCTGGTCAAATGTTGCAGGTCAGTAAATGTTCCTCCCCCTCCGCTTGGGGACAAATGCAAATGATTGCTGTTTGCTCTTGCTTCTTTTGCAAAAGAAAGAAGAGACCAGCTCATATCAGGTTTTTGGTGTAGAAAAATGTTTGTTTACGTTTTTTGATCAAAACAAAAATTCGCCATCTCAAATGTGGAATTAAGTTTTCCTTAACACTCAGTTTAAACTATGCTCCAAATTTTATTTCCCAAATGCCTAAACAGGTCACTCTTCCATGTTAAAGTAAATGTTGCCTCTTTCTCTACACACAGTCTGTATGAGTGAGTGGGTGTGCCCCCGGCAGGATTTGAGTTCCATTGACAAGAGGCACGAACAAACAAACACACACACGAAGGCAAGTTCTTCCGTGTAGATTGGTTGTCCTAAAGTTCAGCAGAAGACTGGCATGACCTGGTTGAGCAAATTTTTGGTTCGACATCCTGGTGTTGCAAGCTGTGCTTGTAAGCTGGGACTACGATTGTGCACTCGACCAAGATTTTCCTTTTTCCACAAAGTCATTGCTAGTCTTTGGACCTTTAATTTACCATTCCAGGTAATAGGAGTTTTCTAACATGACTCAAGGCAAAACGAGTAAGGGCAAATGTTCCTGGAAGTCTCTTTTACAAAAAATCGTGCATTTTAATGAGATCTAAATGAGACGTCCAAGAAATGGATACCGTCTTCAAAGCAACCAAGTTAGGCTTCTTATAAAGAAGGCTATGAATGGATTTCAGAGAAATGTAAACACGAGCAGTGTTCAATTATTTTGCGTTCAACAAAACGTCCAAGTTTTCCCACGCGCTCTACCAAGCCTATGTTCAGTTAGCTTTAAAAGAAACTCCTACGCTGTCGATATAATCTTATCAACCGATTTCCAGCTAAACTTCTTATTTCAGCCTCGCCGGTGTCCTTGGAAAATTCCACAATATATTTTCGAGAATAACTGGCAAACCTCTCAACAAAAAAAAATGTTCCAATATGCTACGTAAAAAACACAGTTTGTTACCCGGCTATAAACCCTTTTTAAAGCGAAAAGGCGAAAACTTTTGCTAACAAAGGAAGCTAATCCGATAAACCCTTTTGGCAGTGAAGTGGATCACGCCGACGACGCGACCGAGGGCAACTCCAACTCACTTTTCTTGACACTGTTTGTCTCGAAAGTTTTTATTCCACTCTACTTTTCACGACGCAAAGTAACCATCAACATCCAAAAAGTTGGCTTTAAAGTTTACGTTAAGAAATGAAAAAAAAAAGTTGAGACAGGGGATTGACTGCTCGAGTACATTTTTGGGATAACAAAAAGGTTCGCCGAAAGTTTGAAGCAACGAGTAAAGTATTTGAAACTTTTAATCAACTGGGACAAATGGTGGATAGCAATTGACTTGGGAGAGCTATTTCATGAGTGCTGTAAAAAGAAGATTTTTTTTAAAAGAAACCACTTTAAATTTTTTATCCAAGTTTGAATAATACAAAAGTGTTCCGTTGTTTTCACAAGTTAAAACACTACCGTAAGATTCATTTTCATACACTGGGCGTTAAAACATTTCTTTTAGTATTCCTAAATCCGTTACAAAATATAGAACAAAATTGTACCGGATTCGTGATCAGATTAACCACGTAAACCAAATGGCATGCCAAAGAAAAAGCTCATACAATTTAAACATAAGCCCAATTAGCAAATTTGCATTAAAATGAAACAAAACAGACCCCTCATTAGCTTCGATAATGATCCGACAAGTGCTGTTCTGTCTCGAACTTTTTGAACTTTAGGCACGGAGGAAACCCATTCGCCAACAAGCTTCAACGGCTGAATAACTTCAGACAAAACCATTTCCTCCGTGTCAACAGTATGTCCAGGATGGCACCAATTTCTCGCCGGTGTCCAAATCTGAATTGAACATCGTGGCAAGCAATTTACAAAAAAAATGGAGCGAGTGGAATAATAATGAGCTTATAATGTTTGATAAACATGCCTTAATTAGAATTTTATGGTTCCTCTTTGGGTCGGGGCCATCCATGCACACGGTGGTTACTTTTTGTCGTAACAGGACACCTAATTATAACGGCAACGGAAGGAGTGACCGACAAAAAAGTCACCTCCACCGCGCCAAATACGACCCCGGGGACCAATAATGTGCGGTTGAATTTTCCTGAGATTTTTGGAGCTGTGCGGAAAGGTGCAATTATTGTCAGGTTTTGTATATTGAATGAAAAAAAATCAAATCAACATTAACTGTAAAGTGGAATCCTTAAAGTAGAACAGCTCATGTACTAGACTAATTAATTCCAACTGACCGCAATCAGACTCCCGAGCTGACCAGAGGTTCAACCCAACCCCCTCCCTGTCCCATTTAAGGACACATTTTGGTTCGCCGCAAATTCTAGTTTGCGTGCGGACAGATTTAATCTCAACTGTCCGCCGATTTGACAGACGCACGTTGCGTGAGGTTTTGAGGGTTACCACATGGAGCGAGAAGCGGATTCTGGACCGCCAGCCTCGTGGTGGTTAAAGAACGCACCTGGAGGGATGATATCGGGCATGTATGGTTGGGTACTATCATAATTATATTAAGAGGAAATAAAATATCATGGACAAATTAAGGTCAAAACAGTTTAACGATCAGCTTTAACATTAACTTTTGGTTCACTTCTTGAACTTGAACTCATTTTTTGACTCAAAATATAGAGTAGATACATTATGTACAGTAGGGTGTTTCAACCAAACAAAAAAGTTCTCAGAATCAGGCAAACCGAGGTTCCCCTTGTAGAGGATACCCATAGGGACTCTCATGCCAAATATCCGCCCATTTGGTTGAGAATTGGCCTGTCCCCAGCGGTTTAAAGTTTACATGTAAATTACTGTGGGATTTTTATGCTTTTCGTTCAATCGTTCCTACAGGTCTGGGGACAACATGGATTCACTCGGAATAAAGACAGGTGTGTAGGGGATGGTCCAATGATCAAATTCCAGAAGGAATTAGGGTTGTCCATTCTGTCCCCAAGGTGCGCATTGGATCGACGTCCGGTGTCTCCAGAATCAACGATTCACCCGTCAAAAGTACGCATTGTCCTTAGTATGCTATGACGGCTAGGTGAAAACCATGACGCCCCATATCAGACGGTGAACACGTGGCAGAGCATACACTAAAGTTTTGGCTCAGAAACATTCTTTAAAGTAATAAAATTATAATTATTGATGTTCCTGTAAGGATTTCAACTCTAAATAACGTACCGTCAGTGGGGGTGACTATGGGTCAAAAAACGATACACCTCTCGTATTTTCTTAATAACAAAAACAATTTAAATAACATCGAAAATCTTTCAACGTAGATTTGTTCTTAAATAGTTTACTAACATTTTCCCAAAATATGGTTGATTTTGATGAACACTACCTTAAATGCCTATTGTTTGAAAATTGACCCAATCTCACCCCTTAGAGGGGGTGACATTGGGTCAAATGAAACTAAAATGATGCTCAAATACAACGATATGGTAAAAACAAGTCATCCAACAGTGTTTCTTGTTTGAGGGAATCGTATTGACACGCTACAATGTTTGAAGTGGAGATTTTCAAACATTTGGGTAGTTTTCGAGCAATTCTAACAAAAATATTAGAAAAATGATTTTTCGAGAGGTAATTTTTGGCCAAAAACGTACCCCAACTTTAGACAGCTGCCAAAATAACAGGATTTGCTCTAGGAACGAGATTTTTTCAGCGAAGTCATCTTAAGATGTCCCCTACACAACCCTTTCAACAGAATTCATTTTCATTGAGAAGAACCTGAGAAATTGTAAAATCCGTCAAAAATCACTTTGACCCAATCTCACCCCCCAGACCCAATGTCACCCCCACTGACGGTAGCATGATGATTTTGTAATAATAATGCAATCGATGCCTCTCCACGTGTTCACCGTCTGATATGGGGCGTCCTAACTTAATCCGCCTATGTGGTTAATGCCTTCCTCACTTTTTACCAACAATGGTATGAGTGGTTTGGACACATACTTCTGCTATTTTTTTAGATCTAGAAAAATAAGTACACATATATTACTTAAGTGGTCATAGCTCGATACAGGGTTCCCAGATATTCAATGTTGTGGACTCATTTGAAAGGTCTTTCAATAACCTAATCAACAATGGGTCGTATGATGGATCCAGACATCGTTTACATACATTTAAGTGAGATCCGGCTTCAAAAAATTACATAAATATCACTTAAGTGGTCATAACTCGAGACAGGGTTGCCAGATATTCAATGTTGTGAACTCGTTTGAAAGATCTTTCAATTACCTAATCAACGATGGGTCGGATGATGGATCCGGACATCGTTTACATATATTTAAGTAAGATCCGGCCTCAAAAAAGTACAAATATATCACTTAAGTGGTCATAACTCGAGACAGGTTGCCAGATCTTCAATGTTTTGGACTCGTTGGAAAGGTCTTTCAATTACCTATCCAACGATGGGTCGGATGATGGATCCGGACATTGTTTACATACATTTAAGTGAAATCCGGCCTCAAAAAAGTACAAATATATCACTTAAGTGGTCATAACTCGAGACAGGTTGCCAGATCTTCAATGTTTTGGACTCGTTGGAAAGGTCTTTCAATAACCTAACCAACGATGTGCCGGATGATGGATCCGGACATCGTTTGCATGCATATAAATGAGATCCGGATATATGTCAAAACACATTTTTATACATAACTTTTGAACTAGTTATCGAAACTTCAAACAATTCAATAGCGATGTATGGGACCCTATACCAAGTCGATTGCAACTGGTTTCGTCAAAATCGGTTCAGCCAGTGCTGAGAAAACTCAGTGAGAATTTTAGTCACATACATACATACACACACACATACACACACACAGACATTTGTTCAGTTTTCGATTCTGAGTCGATATGTATACATGAAGGTGGGTCTTTGAGCTTTTAATAAAAAGTTCATTTTTAGAGCAGGATTATAGCCTTACCTCAGTGAGGAAGGCAAAAAAATGGGCCACCTTTACTCGGCTAGGAGCACCCTATTCGGGTCAAATTGTTTTTCGCAAGGGAACTCCGAAGCCACATTTAAACCAAACAGGAGAACTTATTATTTGAATTCTACTGGTTTTACGTAGAATCAACAATTTTAATGTTAATTATGAGAACAGTTGAGTATTCGTCAATCTCTGTAGGAGTTAGGCTTTCGAAGCCGTTCCATTCGAATGAATTAGGTTTAAGTTATTTTTTAACCATTAAAATATAACTCAAATTTTGGGAATAACTACAATAAAATATTTTTTTTTTACCATGCTCCTCCGATCTTTCTTAATGTCTTATGATAGTCCACGGAGGCGATTGGTTTCATAAAAAAATGTGGGAACGGCTTCGGGCAGCCCAAATTCACAGATCATGACGAAAATCGGCAGTTATTGGAATATATTTTCAAATTTAGAGTTGTATTGATAACCGCGGTAGATTTTCTTGAAATAATTTGTTGGCGTCGATCTGTCAAAATTGATCGCGGTAGTTTCCAATGAACAATTTTTGTTTTGTGGTTTTGACAATTTTCATCGCAAGTGAAATTGCCTTAATCTGCCCATTAAATTTCCCATAAAGACTGATCAAACACCCTCATTCAAAACAGTCCTAAAAATCGCTGACAAAGCTATTCAACCGTTTCGTCACCACGATTTTTTTTCAGTTCGCTTCCTCGGGCGCAATAATCCAGCTCCGGAAATGCAGTCGTCGTCACCATCGTCATCATCATTCGTCGCCGTCGCCTATTATTCCGCCCAAAAGCAGGCCAAAGAAGGCGAATTCAAAGCGGAAACTTCCTCCTCACCTTCCTGAACGACGGTATCCTCCACCTCCAGAAGTGGGGAACAGGGGTTGGTGGGCGGTCCACAATCGGGGAGAAGAGCGATAAAAATCCCCTATTGTTCCTTGCTGTCGTCCTTTTTTTGCTAGAGATGCTTTTGGAATTCTTCGTTTTCCCTGCTCAAAACAGTAGAGAACATAGAATAGGATTCTGTATTCTTTGTGGATGTTTTGTATCGAAGGGTTAAATATTTTCATTTACTTTTTTGTTTAATTTGCTTTATAATAAAACCTCGAAAAAATATATTTTAATCTAAACAAGCTCGTTATTCGAAATCATCTTGATGAAACGATCAACATGATATAAGAAAAAAGTATTTAAATTGTTCACGAGTTAAAATATTTTGTGTTTTTTAATCAGAGGAAGGTGGTTTTTAGTCATACTCTCATCAGCCTTGCTTACGAGTAAAACACTGTTAAGTTCAGTTTTCTGTGTCATCTACAATTCTACTCTATGAGGCCAGGTTTTTTATTGCCCTCCATTTTCTTCATCAACCTGGGTATGCACTATTATTGCTTCACCCTTCTGCCTTCCAAATTCCACCTACCACGTGCTATCACACACACCAACACGTGTCAAACACACACACACACACACAAATCCAGCTGTTTAAACGGGTTAAGCTGTTTTTTGCTCGTTTTTTTTCGCTCCGACAAAACGGCTGATCCCCAACCGAGTCCGGAGTGTGGTGAGTTTCCCGGTTTCGTTCCATTCCTTTTCGCCGCCCCCAACGGACCTTCTCTGCACAATCGAAAGCGTGATTGTGGGTGTGTCTGGCTGTACGTGTGATTGTTCCAGTGTCGGAGTGTTTGTACAGGATCGTGCGAGCATCTTGGTGCTATAATTGGATGAAGCGAAAGTAAGCGAAAGTGGATCGTCCTCCAAGGGAGAGTTTCGCAGGATGAGTTAAGGTAAAGGTTGACATTATGTTCGAAGAATTTTGAGTGGTTCTTAACACAGAGTGTTTTGTGGACTCTGGACAATTTTTTTCGAAATATTCTGGAGGTTCGATACAGAAGTTCTCAGAAATATTTTAGTATTATTTGGTGGCTCCAGAGCGGAGTTCTCAATACACTTTTACAAAGCGATGCTCGTGTGCTCTGTTGTTCTATCTAGATAGAATCCCATTAAACTTAGCACAAGAGAGCACGGGCAACTTATTTTGTTGTCTTTTGCGATGGCGCTATAGAGTTGACTCAACCATTTTTTAAACGTTTTTTAAGCTCCAGATAATTGTGCTTAACATAATTCGATTCATTCCGATTAATCTAGTATAAAGTTTATAATAAAAAAGTTTTTATTACTTTTTTGCAGCTCAAAAAAACGTTCCCAAAATATTTTTAATGGCTCTGGAAGGATTATTTTTTGGTTTTGAAGGCTCCAGAGAGCAAATCATTAATTCGCTTAAAACATAGATTGATTGACTGACTTTTATACAATCCCAGAATTACCAAACCTACCCTAATCGATTCGATCCAACCCTTCCACCAATCCGACCCCAATGATAGTTTGGATAGTGCCGAACGAAAAGAGAAAATCTGCTTGCGCTGATCAAAGCTACTCTCATCACGTGGTCACTTGTGGGTAGAGTTGGAATCCATTTGATGAAATTAACCTCAATCGAATTAATTTTCTCTGCAAGTGGCAGACACAGACCAAGAAGACGCGTCGTCACTCAAATCCAGCACCAGATGTCCTCGAGCCAGAAGTGACCCCCAACCGCGGGGACAGGACATAAAACGAAAGTGCAGATTGGACGGAAATAAATGACGAATTGGAAGAAAAGAATCGTCGATTGTGGAGATTTTTCTTTGGTTGTTTCCCGGAAAATTATCCCAAGGGTTCACGGAGGTTGGAAACTCGTGAATGTTTAATAGATGTGGGCGGACTAGATTTTGACCGGGAATGATTGATGAGATTGTGCCTTGCGGTTCGCGCGAATTGCGACCATCTGCTGCAGAATTTATGTGAGGTATTTGCTGTTGGGACTTAATGCAAGGTTCATTCTAGTTTGTCTTGGGACAAGGGTCTTAAACGAATTTTCGAGGACACATTCTCAAAAAAAATCTTTTTCCCTATATATAAAGAAGAAAAAAATATGTTTTTGAGCCACAATGTTAGACGATGTAAAATATTGCTCCAGTGTCACAACAAAGATGAAGTGCATTAAGACATACAACTTGACATGTATAAGAAAGTTCAATAAAGATAAATTTAATTTAAAAAAAACTGCTCCAGTGTTAAGATTTTTTAAGAGATTTTTAGAATTGTAAATCGACGTTATTTTGCGTACATTTATAAAATTATCATAATAGGTTTTTAGAAATATCTTGTGTTTATTGTTTATATTTGTGAACAATCCTTTTTCAGTTTTTAATAACTTTAACGTTTGTTTATTTGTTTTTTATTTTTCGTTTCCCGATCAGACGGTAATAACTAAATTCATGCCATTTCAATAACAAATACTGTTAAAATAACGGAAAATGTTATGGATTCTTCTTGCAAAATCAATTTTTGCATAAGAGCTGAATAACAGATTATGTTATCATAACAAATTTTGTTATTGGTCTGATATTGATTGAAAGCAAAAACAACTTGGGAATAACATTTTTTGTTATGGAAGAATATCTCCAAATGTTATTAGGATGATCGGATTAGTTGTTAAAATAACAAAAAATAATAACAAAGATTTGTTCGAAGAATAACTAAAAGTGTTATTAGTCTGTTATTACAATAACAATCCAATAACAAAAATTTCATAACTTCGAATAACAAATCTTGTTATAAATAACATAAAATGTTATTGGCCTAGTATTTTCAAATATCACAAAATGTTATTCCCAAGTTATTTCCGTCTGCTCGGGTTTCTGGTATACTTTCTTTATTATATTTTTTTGCTTTCTAATAATCATGATCGACAAGTAATGTACAAAAACAAGATCGCACTTTAAATGCAAAATCTCGCTCCTTTTTCCTTCCTATTCTAACTCAATTAATTAGCTCCCTTCAATCACATCCTTCCACCGCTGACAGTGTTGCCAGCTCCTCGTGAAAACTTCTTCCATCCGTGCAGTGATAATTTTGTCCGGCTGCAACTGAAGCCGGAAGTATCGTGCCCCACGCGAACAGTGCAGCTTGCAAAGTTTTTTAACTCGTTAACGCAAAAGGATTTCCATGTTATTTCCATCCCTTTTATTCGCCACCACAACACATCGATACGGAGCTGTCAATAGAAGTTAGCCGAGGTTGCCAATTAGCCAACCAGTTCGATTTGTTTTGTGAACTATCTCTTTATTTTTTACCTTAAAAAATATAAAATACACCTTTCTTAAATATTTTATTTCCAGAGTTTTTTTTTAATTGGTCCTATAAACATATGAAGGACTAGAGCTTATAGAATTTTTTAAAAAAGCTCTTGATTTGTATTTTTAGCTTCTCAGATAAAATAATAGTCCAAACTTACCATTTTTAGAAAATGATCTGACAGCAACAGCGCTGCTGTTCAATAGAACCGTTGGATGCAAAAATTTGCCACTGACCGGAATTATAGCAATTTTCTACAAAAGCTTGCGTTTGTAAGCCTCGGTGACAGTTGCTCGATTTGACATAGGCGAGTGAAAGGGATAGATGGTGTGAAATAATCCCATTATTGACAAGCCCCTTTCATTGGCTCGAAAGTGGAACTTGAGCATGTAAATTTAATTTGCTCCATTTTGAGGTAACATTTTGTCGTGGTTTTGTCTTGTGGTTTTGAAATATTTCATCACCAAGTGTTTAGTTTTTTTCTGGCTTTCGTTCGAAAATAACGAAAAGCTCCTCAAATATCCACTTCAAGCCAACCGATTAAACAACAATTTATCTTCATTTTCTTGAAAATTTCCCCCCAGTGACAATTCAAAATTTAATCGCCGTCATCAGGTCCAAATTTCCTCTAACAGTTTTCCTTTTTTTCTCACTTTCTTCCTCCTCAGGTAAGTTCATCATTTTCCCAACGAGACACTTAATATCAGCTGGCTTCCGACTGCTAGTTGATGCTACCACTCAGCCACAAACTGCTACCTTGGGGTATGTCCTTTAGCCAACTTCAGCCTGCAGAGCAGCCTGAGCCAGCATCATGCTCATCTCGCAGCACGTGCAAGTGCAGCTAAAAGCCACCTGCACTTGATAGTCACTTGATAGCTCACACCTGGGTGAAAAATTCTGCAGCACTTTTTGTGGAAAAACAGACGTCTTTTATGAAAAGTTTTTAAAATAAAATAAAATCCAGTGGTAAAAATGGCAAATCATTCACTAAAATTACTAAAAATTACTTAAATTAACATCAGAAATTGCATTAAAAAAATCAAAAAGCGGATGCCGCTCGAGAGAAAATTTCTAAAGAGCACCTCAAAAAACATTCAACTTTCAGCAAAAAGCAGAAAAAACTTTTACGTGTTTCGCCTGAATGCAGACAACGTAAAGTTCACACCGGAAGTTTTCCCCGTTGCTTGGCGTGGCGGGAGAAGTAGAAGCTCACCATTTGCTGTTCTGGCGTTTCTGGCTCCCGGCTTGGCGGCAGACACTTGCAGAATGCAGACCGTGTCAAAATTAATGAAATAATAAATTAAGATAAGTTGCAGCTGGCAGCACTGCTGTTCTTGCTGCTGGATTTGGCTTCCCGGGGGAGAGATTTCGTGTTGTGCTGCATATTTGAGATGGGAAATTTCACAACCTTGTAATGTTCGGCTAAGGATTTTCAAGTTTAAGTTTTTTCCAGTCTTTTGCAGTTTTATGATTACTTTTTTAAAGAATTTATGCTTTTGATTGATATTCAGCGTATTTAGGAGCATTTCCAGTTCAAAACAGACATTTTTCAGGTACACAGCAAAAAAGTGTGTAAATTTGAAAGATGTAATTTTAGAAGGTTGAATATTACCTCTTTTATGATGTAATTTCACCTCAATTTAGACTGAAAAAGCGACATTACACCAGAATTGTGGTAAAATTACAAATTTTCAGAGGTAAAATTACACATTTTTCCTGACATAAAAGACCCCCTTTTAGATGAAATTTTACCATGATTTTTTTTTCTGTGTACTTTTTTACTCGACTGTCTCCGATATCAATGAAACATTGTAGACTTGTTATGCTTTGACCAAATAAAAAAATCAAAAATTTCAAAAATGTTTCATCTGTTTACATTGAAAATTGGACCATTTGTTACTAAATAAATATTGGCATAATGCCAATGGCAATACAAAATGGGGGCTGTTTGGTGAGACCAAGGAATCTTCGATTTTCCTGTTTCTTTTTATTTTATCCGCTGTATCTCAGCAACCAATCGACATTTTTTGGACCTTTAGAAATATTTTTTTAGAAATGGACACAATTTTGAAAAAGGACGAAAAACTGAAAAATTTTAATTAAAAATCAAAGTTTAGGTGACTAAATCGAAAACGGTGCATTTAAAAAAAAATCTGTAGCATTAAAAAAACGATTTTACACTAAAAGAATTATTATTAAGTGAAATTCAGCTATGGGTTGCATTATAATCCATTTTGGGACAACTATTTCTTTTTTAATGAGACACTACTACTTTTTCCGCTAAAACAAATCAAACAATTTCAAAGGCGTCATCCATAAAGTATGTCACGCTCTAGGGGGAAGGGGGTTCTGAGCAAGTATGACATTGCTGGTTATAAGTATAGGAAAAGCGTGACAAAGGGGGGTAGGGGAGGGTTAATTTTGGGTGATTTTAGCGTGCCGTCCTTTATGGATGAAGCCAAAGATAAAAAAAACACGAATTTAGGATGGTTTTTTTTCTGAAATCGATCGAATTGATATTTTTGCCGAAGATCTTTTTTTTAATAGTTCACATTAATACCAATCACTCAATTCAGAAAATTCCTCCAAAAGATACATTATTTTGAATAGCTGATACCATTTTTGTATGGATAGCTGTATGGAGCCTTTTATTCCCAAGAAATTATTTTTTTTTAAGAAATTCAAAAAATTCAAGAAATTCAAGAAATTCAAGAAATTCAAGAAATTCAAGAAATTCAAGAAATTCAAGAAATTCAAGAAATTCAAGAAATTCAAGAAATTCAAGAAATTCAAGAAATTCAAGAAATTCAAGAAATTCAAGAAATTCAAGAAATTCAAGAAATTCAAGAAATTCAAGAAATTTAAGAAATTCAAGAAATTCAAGAAATTCAAGAAATTCAAGAAATTCAAGGAATTCAAGAAATTCAGAAATTCAAGAAATTCAAGAAATTCAAGAAATTCAAGAAATTCAAGAAATTCAAGAAATTTAAGAAATTCCGGGGATCTCCTGCCATCATCACCAACCACTGACTATGTTGACGGTTGCTGATCTGCTTAATCTAAACCATCTGTCATCACGAAAGTAGTTCGCGGCTAAGCGGAGCCGATGATGAAGAGCTTGTGGCAGTGATCAGTGAATTAATTTGCCTGTGTTTTAAAATATTTTCATGTAAACAATCAACGCGCCAACTGGTGCCACATCGTTGATGCTCTCCTGTTTTGTTGCTACACCGGATGGTGCCAACATGCGGTTTGCGATGTTGTGTGTGTGCAAGTGCATTAGATTTGCTGACAGATGGGCACTGTGCTGGATGCTGACGAGAGATGAGAGCCCAGTGAAAACAGTGGAAAACCCACTAACGAACGTTTAAACCTCGTAATGTCGGTACAAAAACCAACTACCTGACTAGATTGAGTTGTTCTGGTGCATGGACCTCGCTTTTTGTTGAGACCTTGGTGCTTGGGGTCCAACGTTTTGAGGGTAGACCAAACTATGCACAAACTGACCTTCAGGTGTTCTTTTATAAATCACCACCCGAGATATGCTGCTGGGGAAAGCGGGTTTTGTTCAATATTTCATTTTTGACACTTTTTTTTTCAATGCAACAAAAACTCAATTTCTTCGCCAAGGGATAGTAATTCAACGCCACCACCATTTCGAGTGCAGCTTCCGTGCGGTTTTTGTCACACAGCTCGTCGGCATCCTGCCCGTTTTCGTTTGGGGAACTGTACCCCGGCGATGGATCGTGTGCTGTCAGACAAAAACGCAACCAGAACCGCATACTTAAACAGATTCACCCGGCTGGGTTAAGCCCTCCTCGTCTGTTCGGAAACATCACAGCAAATCCTGGTACAAGCCGCGGATGAAGCCTTGTCTAAACCTGCCACTGGGATGGAGATGTTCAACTTTTTTTAAAGGTCTAAACCCTGAACACTGCGAATCTGAGGTGATTAGGATTCGTCAAAAGTTTAAATATGTCGGCAGAGTGAAGCAAAAAAAGCCTAAGCTAATATTTGTAGCGTTCCGCCGTTGTTGATGAACTCCTGAACACTGGCTGCTGGAATCAGTATCCTGCAAGCAAAGTGGATTGGATTTGCGGGCGGTTTTTGCCCCTCACCTCATACGCTCACACTGGCACGTGTTTGATGTGAAGTGCAAATAGTGGCCTGGGGCTTGCTGCTGGAGTTGATACACCGCACGATGGATCGTGTTTATAGGTGAATGTGCAACACGTGTGGTTTAGCTTGAGAGTACGTGCTAATTGAACCATCATTGTGGCGAATTTGTGGAGTACTTGGCTGCTTCCGTTGCACAGTTTTGTGGATAGACCAAGTCCTTTTACAAATTACAAAAAAAAATCCATGAAACACAGCTGATCTTCATAGCAAGCTGCCGCCACCATAATTTCAGATGATGAAATGGTTTCAGTTTGTGTTTACAACTCACCGCCAAACAAAACCCGTGTCAGCTGGCTGCCGTTGATGATGATGACATTCAGCTGGAACGTAAATTTATACAGCAGCTTCCCCTCCGTTTCCGTCCATTGCCACCCTGGCCGTTTTCTGGGATCCATTGAAGAAGGACAACATTGGCCAACAAAAGCAGGGAAAAATCCCAGAAAAATGGTATGGATTACGCCGCGCGCAGTTTTTATGTTGCCTCTTCAGGATTTTAGCGGCATGGCAATTTGATAAAGGCTAGACGAAGGGACGACATTGAGCAGGATGAGGCTATTTAGTCTGGGTTAAGCTATCTTGCCGCACGTGCACTGTTAAGGTGAATTTAGAGCAAGTGAGCATACCCACGAATATTTGCTAGTTTACTAAGCTGAGTAAAAGATTTCCCAAAAGTTACCCATTTCAACTGTGACAACTGAATATAAAAAAAAACAACTCGACATTTTTAAAGTTAATTTCAGCAAACGTGGCAGTTTTTTCAAGGCATGATAGATATGGGCTCCCGAACACGCTCCAATCGACAACTAAAGTTTAGATGATTCGATTCCATACCATTTATACGAAAAAAAAAGAAGTTGTTGGCTTCAACAGCTTCCATTGCTAGTGTCTTCCTTTTTATCTACAAGGACTTCACCGCTCTGGGCTCCTAAGGCTCAATTGGAGAGTGTTCTGTCATACCTTGACAAAACTGACAAGTTCACTGACATCAACATGTATAACATTAAACAAGATATACAAATTAAAAATCATTTATGAAAAGCATTTTGCCAAATAATTATTTTTTTTCGTCAAATCAGTTTTTTAATGAATGAATTAAGATTGATAAATCGTTTGTAATTTAATTTTAAGGATTATTTAAAAGAAGGAAAAAATGATTGTACTGCCCTAAGAAATATATTGCAATAATTTTAAAATTGTGGAGTTTCTCTAAACTATTGAAATGCTTCCGCTTAAGTTTTTAGGTGCAAAATAAATAATAAATGATTCAAAAAAAAGACTAATAAAATTACACAATAAAAGTTAAAGTATCAATATCGACTACTGATATATTTAAAAAAAACTCACTTCAATTACTTTAGGGGTCCATCCATAAACCACGTAGACACTTTTTTGGAGATCCCAACCCCCCCACCCATCGTAGACATTTTCCACACAAATAAAATAAAATCCCCTAAGGACTTTGAATGATTATCTCGCTTAGATTCTTTTTTCAAGGATGAAAAATCTTCATATTACTAGAAAATCTATTGTTTTAATATTGCTTTGATGACATGCGATCAAATTATGTTAATACAATTGAGTAAATCGATGACCCAAAGAAGCTTCAAAATGCAAATAGAATTGTCGTTTATTTATTTTCATGATGCCTTTCCCAAAACCGGATCGGGTCTTAAATGCTGCCATGACAAATTCCGGATTTTTTCGAGATGTACGCTACCATTAATTCAGCGTGAATAATTTTTTTTCACCAATTTGCTCAGCTTAGGACTTCACACTCGGGGAGAAATTTCCGATCATTTTTTTTTTCGTCCAATTTAGCACTCACAGCTCATTTGAATATTGATGAACCTCGGGTGCTTCAAGAATTGAAATGCAGTGTTTAAATTTTCTGTCAATAAATAATTTGACATGTAAATTAGCTTGGCAAATTTTTTGTTGTTGTCACCGACGAGGACAGTGAATGGGAGCATGAAGTGGTATTTTTCACACGCAGCCTGGTCTGTTTGGATGCCCGAGCAGACGGTAATAACGTGGGAATAACATTTTTTGTTATTTAAAAATACTAGGCCAATAACATTGTATGTTATTTATAACAAGTTTTGTTATTCACCGTTATGATTTTTTTGTTATTGGATTGTTATTGTAATAACAGACTAATAACATTTTGAGTTATTCTTCGAACAAATCTTTGTTATTATTTTTTGTTATTTTAACAACTAATCCGATCATCCCAATAACAGTTGGAGTTATTTTTCCATAACAAAAAATGTTATTCCCAAGTTGTTTTGGCTTTCAATCAATATCAGACCAATAACAAATTTTGTTATGATAACATAAACTGTTATTAAACCCTTATGCAAAAATGGAATTTTCAAGAAGATTCCATAACACATTCTGTTATTTTAACAATAATTGTTATTAAAATGGCATGAATTTTGTTATTACCGTCTGCCCGGGATGGAGAGAGAGAAAAAAAAACCGCCAGTAAACTGATTATCATTTCTCGATCTTTGCCGACGTCGGTCGGTCGGGCCCGATAGATACTCGGTTTGAGTTGGATTTTGTCGTTCGTTTTGTGATGTAATATGCAAATCTCTCAACGGTTTTAAATTATTTAGAACATGGTGACTTAAAGAAAGTTTAAGTCAAAGATTGGAGCGTTTAATGTAATCCTTTCTTTCTCAATTGTTTTTAGTCTTCAAAATGAGCAAACATTTCCAACATGCTCCTGTAAACCCACCTCACAGCCTCATAATCGTATTTTTCCAGAGCCTTTGCGACGTTCCTCACTTGAGCATGTGTGTAACTATGCGAAGCATCCTCTCGTTTAGCTGAAGGGCACTTTCCCCTAGGCTCTCACGACAAAAAGAGGTCTAGAGCTGTTCCTGTATGTAGTGCTAGGAAGCCTGCTAATAGCCTGCTCGTTAACATGCTTCTTCCCAACTATCGAAAATGGTCCAGAAGATGCTGCTTCGGAAGTTGCAAGAAGTGAAAATGGGAGAAAGGTTGGAAATTATGGTCGGAGCTAGCTTTATAATGAGTTTATCTTATTTAGGGTAATACTTCTAGCCGTGAATTGTTGCAAAAATGGATGCCTAACGTTTGCTTCGTATAGCCCAATGCCAATTGTACACCCACAGCGTAGGAGTCAAATGTCAGATTTGAGAATACTGACATCCAATTTTCTTTTTTCGTATTGTAAATCTATATTGGCAACGCAAGAATGACTAAGCTTTGAAAGCAGCTGATACTGGATGATAGAAGTCCTTCATTTGAGTGTATAGTGCACAAACAGTGCATCACTAGTTGTAGCTTTCTACCATCATTTTTGGGTTCATGAATTATGCACTGATTAGACTTCTAATGCGTTTTAAGATTACAAAACAACAATAGGACTGCCAAGAAACCCAATTATAAACATACGTTAATTTTTTTTACTCGCTCCCATATATACTATAGTTACAACCAAAACAAAAATTTCTCCATGCTGCATCACACGTTTGGAACGGTATGTCCACGTATCGGTCCTTACCTATAGATTCAAAAATCAAATCAAATTATTCGCTCTACAGCATTGCCTTGGCGTTCTCGATTGCGAGATTCCTACTCGAAACTAGGTGTTCGAAGGCTTGATTGTTGAGGCAATTGCAAACCTCTTTTTACACCTTAGCTTCCATCTACCCCGGGATTCGAACTGACGACCTTTGGATTGTTAGTCCAACTGCCTACCAGCGACTCCGCCGAGACAGGACCCAGGGAGACGACTCCTGCACCTGGACTGAGCTAACAACCTAACTTTTAAGGTTAGTCCGGGGCCAACATTTACTTCCCTTCTGACGGAAGGCGTGATCGGACAAATCTCGTCTCGAAAAATGCCACCGAGACCGTCTGGGATCGAACCCAGGCCGACTGGGTGAGAGGCAATCACGCTTACCCCTACACCATGGTCCCGGTACCTATAGATTCAGTGAAGTATAAAATTCGTTCACAGCATCCTTGTTTTGGTTAACACAACGATGTATTAAATTTTCATTTGTTCTCGTGTATACTGCAATTATTTAACCCAAAGGCTTTCCAGCAAGCTTTCAACAGAATGGCTGCTTAAATTTTAGTTTAGATTATATTGAAATGCAAACATTTGTTAAAGCGAAAAAAAAACCGACAGCAAATTTAGTTGGGCTGAGCTCAATTGGAGGTAAAAGCGTCTCTTTTATTAATCCTTATTTAGAATTCCATAAAAGAAATCAAAATAAAAAAGTCTGCATTTTAACTAGTTAAAAATTCCGAAATTATCCCACAAATTACCGAGGCAAGGAAGATCCCCTTGGGCATTCCCCGACGACCGGGTTGCCAGCATGTAACCAAGTACGTTAATAATTCAGTGCACTTAAACTATCGCTGGCGCGGCACACCACGTTGAGCTGGTTTGTTGGATGGTTCGTAAAGAATGCCCCTGTTATGGGATAGCGAACCATTAACCGCGGAATGAAGAGGTCGTTTCAGAAGGTAGAGAAGGAGGAGGCTTGCAGGCGCAATTGTGAGGAAATCGTTTTAATTCTCGGCTAAGGAGGATGCTGAAGTGTTGTGTTAGCCGACTAGGGAAAATGAATAGTTAATTAGGTGTAAAGTGGGGTTAGGTAGAGTTTAATAGGAAGAAACTCATGGCATATTTTTAAAGATTTACATTTTTTTCTAAAAAAGAAAAAGGTGGGATTAATCTCACAAAAAAAATATTCCAGAAGTTCCAAACAACATATCTTTTCCATTTCCTTCTTCATGTTATTCCCTGCCATACCACTTCGTAGCTTTTCATTGAGGAAATTTTAATGCCTCCTTTTCAATTTGAGTCACATTTCGTAACTCGCACATTTTCATTTGTTTTAATCAAGAGCAGCTCAAGCTGAGAGCCCTTTTACCTAAATTGGCGATGCTTTTCTACACAACGCTTACCAGGTACTTCTCACAAGTTGAATTCTTTTCTGTCATCAAACTGAGAGCTTTTCATTCATTTGTTTTTCATTGACTGCACGAAAAAAAATGGTTTTGTCTTTCGCACCCCTCTCTCGTTTGCCAAATTAATTTCCGACAAGTAAAATCCGCGCAATAAATTCTCCCGCTGTGATTACAAACAGTTTTTTCCCATAAACAATCGCCACTCGTTGTTCGATAATATTTTTTCAAGGCCTCGGAAAATCGCGGAAAAAAAGAGAAGCCAAAATTATGATTCACCGAGGTGCAGTTTTTTTTTTTCTTCAACCGCTCACCCACAAAAGCAAATAAAAATGACGAAACACAGGCCAGGATAATAAATCATGACAGTAAAAAACGAACCCAAAGTTTAACGTTCGCAGGGAGGTGCCAAAAAGACTTTGGCTGAAAATGAAAAAAATGGCGTCGACAAGCGCGAATAAAAAAACTTCTTCTTTGTTTTTAACACGGTTTCATTTTTGCACTTCTGATATGTTTGATAACTCTTTTGATTCCGGCGAAATGTTGTACACTGCTATTGTGTGTTACTTTTAATGGTTTCTTGTTTAACGACTGAGAGGCGCTTTTGTCGTGTTACGTTACGCATAAAACAGTCAAAGTTAATCCTCCTAATGGAAACGGAACGATTGAACGACTGTCGTCGTTGTTTTTACATTTTCAGCCATTTTATTATATCTTATATTCATAATGTATGATAATTATAGTATTTTAACAGTCTTAACAAGCATAAACTGATACAAATGTTCAAAAATAATTGTCAAATTTTTACTTTTTAAGCATTTGAAGTACAATGTCAAGTACTATGGAATAAAAAAAATGCAGTCTTTTTGAAATTATTTTGGTTAGTGACAGAAAAAATGACAGAAATAAATTAAACTATATTTGTTTGATTTTTACGCCAATAAAAGTACAAAATATTAATTTAAATAAAACCACAACAAATAAAACCACATTCCTTGAGCAAAACGTAGCCCCCTTCCCCCTCACTTTGAAGATAAACTCTCCCGGAACGTGGTGAATGACAACCATCAACGGGATGACAAGTGACAATCACAATGTCATGCCAGGTCTTTAGCGTGCTGCTGCTGAGAGGGTTTGAATTCAGGTGATATGGAAATGTTAAGGTGCGTTGAGCGTTGATGTAAATTGTGATAAAATTAAAATTATGCCAAATATAACCACCTTAGTACATGACAAAATTTTAACTATCATCATATTGTTTTATGATTTCATTCTTAAAAAAGAAATGGCCTCCTCCAAATATGTTTATGGTTTTTGATTCTTCAAAATCAGGGTAATTTTTTATAAGAGCAATAACATTTCTTCAAATGTTCAAAGCATACATAAATAAAGAGTGAATCTTTAAAAATTTCAACATTTTCCTATAAATTATTGACAGAAAGGCTAGGGAATGATCTATTTAGCACATGGTTTACTTGAAAGTTGAAGATTAAATGATTTGGTTAAAGTTCCATCAAATTTGATCGAAATTGAGTTCAGTTTTTCAACCATAATTTCATAAAGTATATTTATAATCTTTGTTTCTCTATTGAGATATTCTCAAATTTGACAAACTTATTGCCCCAAAATTTCAAAAAATTGATAGCTGAAAACTGTTAAATTCTCCTCCACTTGTCGGTATTTGACAATACTCATCAAGTTCATGCTTATCAATTTACATTTTTTTAGGTTAAACCTTATGAAAATCACATTATCACAAAACAACAAAGATTTACAATTTATATATTCTCGGAAAAATCCTAAAAATCATAGAGAAAATAAAATATTGTACAGTCAATTCTAAAAAAATTACTATTTTCATTTCTTTGTATGGCGTTTATTTTTTTACTAACTACTACTAATCAAATAGAACATTCTTAAACTTTTAAAATTAGGTCTTTAAAAAACATTTATGGAAAAATTTGATATTTTCATCAAGATTTCATATTCTGAATAATTAAAAAAAACATTGCAATTATTAGTCAGCATCATTTTGTGATACGTTTTGCTTCAAAATTAGAAATTTAGATTGACAGTTACTTTTCTTAAACTATTTTCCATACTTTGGAATACTGCGTAACGTTTTAAATTCAGCTAAAATATATTTTTGTCTAATTGCCACTACCGCAAACCGGGGTGAAATTGATAACATTGATATCGATATTTTTGTATCTCACACAATTTCTATGCTTTTTAACTTGTTTTGCTTTTCAATACCGTTCAAAAAATTGTTTTGCTGACATTTTTTATCCATGACTTTGACAGTGTTTAACTGTATTTCCTACATATTTCAGAACATTTGAAACAATCTTTCAAATAGACTATAGGGTTGCTTTGAGTGTTTCATTTGAAAAAAATACAATTAAATGTTTGTTTAACTAAGTGCTTTGAATTCTCGAAAAACGTATATTTACTAAGAAACTTTCAGGAATAAAAGGTCTATAAATCTGGGGATATTTGTCAATTCTGTTTCAAGGAAACATAAAAATTGTAACTTAGAAATTAACAATAAATGTTCATAAAGTGACATTGTCCAAATTCTCCGATAATGCAGTCCATTACACGAAAATCATGACACTTTTAGAATATTTTAACAATGCTATTTAAATACGTATTCGTAAATATAGTTAATTAACTTTAAACTTTTTAAAACTTTGTTGAAAACTGCTTCTTGGCATACTTTGAACACATCTTTTCCAAGCTCAGTATGGTTTCATACCATACAGTCA